>NC_134796.1:17946256-17958756 GCF_046742065.1 Oratosquilla oratoria
TTATCATTGTTATTACTGTTGGCCTCATGCAAAAACATATGACGGCAATGCAAACATAGGAAGAGAGAAGGAAATTAAATGGGAATAGGAAAAATGGAAAACCAGAAGAAAGGTCATTGATCCCGTATCTTGAGCCGTGGAAGTTTCTTTCAACTGATCAAAATCAACTGACGGCAACGAAAATAAATTGTAAAATTGAAAAGGAAAACAAAAGGAGAAATTGAGAGAGGTGATAAATGTAATCCTTTTATTTTGGAGGAGGGGGAGGGGGAGGGTGGGGAGGTGAAAGGTAGCCTTCTCCCGAAAAAAGAATCACCTGACCGCAGCTAGAATGAATGTTAATGTCGCAAAATGTAGCAAAAAGTTTAATCTAGATATACTTAACCTTTTCGCTGTGAAAAGGGATTTCGCTCAACCGTATGAAGTTACCTGGCGGCAGCTTGTACTGCTAAATTAGTGAAATGCAACAAGAGTCTAGATTTAATTTTTTACAGATTAATACACGGAGGTGGTGTAGGAGTGGTGGGAAGGATGAGGTAAGGGTGGAGGTGGGAGGAGGTGGGGAGGAGGAGGGAAGAGGTTGGGGAGGAGGTGGGGTAGGAGGAAAAGGTGAGGAGGAGAAAGAAAAGGGAGGTGAAGGAGGGAGGGAAATACAAGGATGTGGAAGAGGGTAGACCAGGAGGAGTAAGAAGGAATGGAACAGTACTAGGAGTAGAAAGAGATAGATTAAGAAGAAGAGCGAGAGGAGAAGAAAGGTGAGAAGGAGGAGGAAGAGGAAGTTGAGGAGGTAAGGAGGAAAGGAGCAGGTGAAGGTAGTGAACAGTGAACTAACCCCAACAATCGTGCTGGTTGCCTACCACAAGCACAACAGCTGTTGTAAAACTGTTGACATACTTTGGTTAAGCTGTAATAGAAACATAGTTCACCAATTATACGCCTAAGTTACCATTATTCACTGTATGAAATTGCCTATATTTTTCTTTCCTTCTTTTTACTTTTTCTCAGCTACTTTCTTCTCTTTTTTCTCTTTTTCGTTCTGTTTTTATGTCTTCCTTTCTTCTTTTCGTCTTTTTTCTTTGATGGTAGATAGAAGAATTATATAATTTTTCCATGATTCATAGAATAACGAATGAACTACATCATAAAAATGTGAGTTGCATAAAGAAGACTATAGAAATAGAACACATTACTTACTAGGTGCCCATAAAAACCGGACTATTATATAACATTTCTCTTCTTAAAAAAAAAAAAAAAAAATTAAACAAGTTTTGAAAGTAAGTTGAGGTCTTGAGTGTTTAACCAATTTCATTTCCTGGCGAACTTATGCCATCTGGTGCTTAGTTGTGGCCGAAGCCTTCGGCTTATGGGATAAGGAGAAGAGGTAGCCACCAGTGGCTTTGGGGCTCGAACTCTCGTTGACGTAGTTAAATGGTGAGAACAAAACCAATGGGTCACAAAGATGCACAAATCTAAGAAGATTCCAAATTCCTGAATATACAAAGTCTCGCAAGGGAACCCTCCCCTACCCTTTATACTTTTTATCTATTTATTTTTTACCGAGTGATGTGAACAGGTAAATAAGAAAATAGACACGGGAGAAAGAGAAATGAAGGAGGGAAAGGGAGGGAGAAGGAGAGATAGTGAGAAATAGGGAGGAAGATGGAGGAAGAGAGAAATAGGAAAAGAGAGGGGAGAAGGAGGAAGAGAGAGGAGGAGGAGAAGGGGGAGAGAGGGAGGAAGGGAGGGAGAGCAAAGGAACGAGTGAGTGGGCGAGGGAGAGAGGGAGTAAAGGATGGAATGAGAGAGTGAGAGGAGAAGAGCGAGAGCGTGAGAGAAGAAAGGAAAGAGGATATGACAGGTTAGGAGACATGGAAAGAGAAGCATGACTTAGAAAACGAAATGCGTGATAAGATTTTCTTTTCTTTTTCTCTTTTAACGTTGATTCAGTGAGACTCGTGTCTTCGTGCGTTTCGAAGCGAAAAGCACTTTTGAATGTGGCGTTTTATAACACGTCGAAGACGGTCACGGTTCGAACCGGGTTCACCCCTTCAGGAGTGATTCGTCAGTGTTCAAACCAGTGTTCGAGAAAGTTTATGATCCCAAAGAAAAACGGGAAACGGAACAGAAATAGGGAGAGAGAGATGTGGGGGAAGAGAGAGAGAGAGAGAGAGAGAGAGAGAGAGAGAGAGAGAGAGAGAGAGAGAGAGAGAGAGAGAGAGAGAGAGAGAGAGAGAGAGAGAGAGAGAGAGAGAGAGAGAGAGAGAGAGAGAGAGAGTGATTGGAAGCCACGATTAAAAGATTAGCAGTTCTAACTTCTCTAGTCAGCAAAGAGATATATGTTGACTAAAATGGTTTGGGGCAAAGGATTGCAAAAAAATTGTGCCTGAAAAACGTTCACATCACACATCAGCAAGCTTCAGGATTAACACTTCGATTGTTACCTTAGGAGGTCTTCCAGAACTGAATCTATCTCCCTGGTGGCAACGGGAATTAAAACATACAGGTACTACTTGGTACGGATGTGAGTAGCGGACAGAGGACAGCTCCAATAGTTCTGTCAAATCATAACAAAAAGGTTATAACGTCACGCGAGGTTAGTTTTGGGGGTCCCAAATATTTGGGTTATGCAGGATGGTGTAGGGGGAGGAGGTGGGAGAGTAGACGAGGAAGAGAAGTTATATGTAAACTAGGACGATTTTTATGTGAGTGGAAGAAATAATGTAGAAGGAAAGCAATAAAAACATATACATACATATACCAAAGACTCCCACCTTGCAAATGAGGTGGCCAAAAAGTAAAGAAATGAAATCCACCCCCATTCATTCCCAGTCCAGCCGATATAGCGAGACGCGACACAGGGGGAGCAGGCACAGGCGCACCATTCAACCGACGCCGGGCAGCTGCGGGACTCTGCATCTGTATGCGTTTTGGGAGCCGCTCTATAGTGTACGATAAACACTTGTGATATGCGATATTCCACTGGCAGGTGGGATTGGGTGGCTGGCTCACGTCTTGCGAGACAAGCAACACTAGATTTGTCATTTCTGACCAGCCGCGGACGAGGATCTGGACACAATCTGTATGATGGAGACTAGGAGCTAGTTCAAAGAGAGACTAAATTAAGCCCAATGGCAGCTCGACAGTCCACGGTAGAACTGAGATATAAGGAGTGTAGTAATGGGGATGGAAGTGAAATGCGAGTCGCCTGGATGTTTTATCTTCTCTCACTACTTCAAATTTTGCAACTACCGGCAGACTTCCATTTCGCCACGAGCGGGGGGGGGGGGGGGGGGGGGGGGGACCCCGCCTTCTAGGCATCCTTATGAAGGGGGGGGTATATAAAGGCACATATCACATATGAGTGTTCGGCCGGAGGAGAGTGAGTGAGCTTTGGGTGGATGGCGGAAAGATGTGAGGGGTGAAGGTGGCTGGCCACTAACTTCTCACATCAAAACATCGCCTACCCTCGTTTACATAATACTTCTGTGCTACTAAAGATCCGTAGAACGTACTGACGATCTCGAACTCTCATCTACTGTCCTTCGTTTACAATCTCATCCCTTTCTCTCACTGCGATGCACTAGCACTACCACCTCCACATACCCTTTAGCATGGACCGCCTCCATCCCAACTAACCGCCTTTGCTGTGACTGTATAAACTTCTTCTCGCTTACATATCTGAGCATCGTTACTAGCATTGGACCAAAGTCTGAGTCACTCTAGTCGCCTTCTCTTACCTACTCACGGCCACTCTATCTTCTTTCTTCTCCCGTCCTATCCCATTCCAAGCTAGCCAACATTCGCCTACCTCTAGTATGTCTTTACTTCCCGTCCATAGTCCACGCCATAGCGTAGTACTACTCTATCGATCAATGGCACTGTACTACTTGCGTGGAAGACCTCCTCCTAAGCTCTACTGCAATCGAACGTGTTAATTTCGGGGTCTGATGCTTGCCTGATGTGTGCATGTCACTACTTTTTACAGGCACAAGATTTCTTTGAAGGATCCGTTCGGAACAACATTAATGATTACTACGTCCAAAACTATATCTATTATCGAGCGTGATCAACAGTACGAATGTTCAAAGAGAATGTATAAAAGATTGTTCATGCTGTTATACATTGCAGAGGAGTTGGACTGACGGGCGGATTGTGGAATCTGACAAATTAGTAGAGGAACACATTGACAGCATGACGCACGGTAGTCGAGATAGTACTATATACTTAACAGTTTGATACATTAAGAGTAACAGAGCTGACTATGCTCAGGGGCGACACAGATAGGTAAGAGCAGGTATCGACAGAGATAGACACAGATGAGAAGAATGACAAAATAAATATATGAACAGTGTGTACAAGAGACAAACAGACGACAGAGACAGATGGATATGACAAGACCAAGATTACTGTTACAATGAGATGATGACTGAACGTAGGGGAGGACTGAAGTGTTGAAATAGGTGTCGTGTGAGTGAGGGGGACTGATTGGTTGTGTTTCATCTGATCATACTTTCTAGGGTGATGAGAGTGAAGGGGAGGTCGATCGGCATATAGGAGTTAGTTATGACATAATGAAATTTTAGTTGTGGGGGGAAGTGGGAGTGTAGAGTCATGGGGTAGTGCCAGAGTAACGGGTCAGAGGGATGAGAGAGGTGGGTAGGAGTGTAGTGTATTATGAGCGAAGAGGGGGTGTTGTTGGGGGGGAATAAATGGGGTGGGTTGGGAGGAGCGAGGTGAATGGGGGGGGGGGGGGGGGGGGGGGGGGATGGGTATCTCTTAAAAAATCTCTCTCTATGCTCATAAAGAGAAAAGATGATGGCGAGATCAGGGTGTTGAAGGGGATGAATGGAAAGTTTATGTGTGGGGGAGTTTTTTGGGTATTTTGGTGGTGGGTGATTGGGGGTTTGGAGGGGTGGGAGGGTGGGTGGAGTTGGGGTGGGTTAGGGTGGGTATGGATTTGGAGGGGAGAGGAGGGGGGGGTTTAGATAGGTTGTATATGGAGATAGGTTGATTAGGTCCTTTTGTGTTTTAGTTTTGTTTTGAGGTGATAGGATGTGAGGTGGAGTTGGATTGGGGAGAGGTAATGGGAGAAGTTAATTATGTGAATAGGGAAGGGAGGAGATATAGGCTCCTCGGTCTACTTGTCCTTCCTCACTCGAACTTACCTCTTCTTTACAAACTTTTTTACCTCTAGATAATTCTATAAGCATCGACAGGAACAAAAACACAAGAAGACTCATATATGGACAATCATAGTCGTAGACAATAAACGACCTTCCCGACCCAGGTATGACAGACAGACAGAAGTATCTTAGACGATTGAAGAGGGAGCAGATGTTTACATACATCATATCGAGCTAAGAATAATAGCGAATGTATGAGTCTCTATAGCGTATAGATTATGAAGAAGTCGCACAAGCGTATCGAAGTAGGATCACACATGCATAAAAAAATCGTAAATCTCTCTAGTATGTGAACTAAAAGTACAATTGAATGAAAAGTCGACATTGTGATTATATAATGTAGCTATGAAGATTGTTAATATAAGATAAATAAAATGAATTGTTGTCTCTGGTTACTGAACTAGGAGTATGTTGTTATATGAATGCTAGTTGGAAATAATAGTGTAAAGATCCTTGATGGATAGTTAGAATTTTATGTTTATATAAAGGGAACGCAGTAATTTAGTCTAACCGTTTTAAGAAGGGTAGGAGGGGGTTGTGAGAAGAATAGAAATGTGTGAGTATTTAAGAAATTTTTTTATGAATGTATGTAGAAGGTGAATAAGTATTGAAGGAAATAAATTTTGTGAATTTAGTGGGAAATTTTGAGTTATATTATTTTAGGGACTCCGTAACACTATATTTGATGTGACAATAAAGATAAAAGGGGGAAGGGAAGTTTAAATAAATGTGAAGTAAATGTTACGACATTATAATTACTATACATTATAAGTATTTAATTTAAAGGGAAATGTTGAAATGAAAAATTTATATGAAAGTATACATCACATATGAAATAAGAAAATAACATACTCAAATTCAGTGAAGACGGGAATTGATAAGGGAAATTTGCTCGCACTCACATATACTAGTCAAAAATCATAAATAATGTGAAAAATATTGAAAGAATAGAAAAATGAAAGTACTTAATAATTGTATATGAACTTTTGGTATGAATTTAATGAATGAATACAATAATAAAAATGTAAAGGAAATGCTAGTAAGCATCCTTTACAACTGAACTTTCACTATTATTGTTCGGCAATTTATACTCAATGTTTCTTATAGATAAAAATGGGAAAATTTATGTGCGATAAAACTGCAACTACCTTTCATACTAAATATACGCCATTATAATTTAGAAACTCATTGTAATGAGATGAACTTGAATAAGCTTACTGTATATATACATGTATCAGGATATTAAACCGGCCACCTTTTACATTTTCTTCTCTACTTGATTCGCCTTCTCTTCTCTTAGTTTATTTTCAAGACATATTTTTATTACTTTAAAAGGTTTTCGTCCTATTTCACACCTGCTTTCCTCTTTTGTAACCAATCTGTGAATGCATGTTTCTTCTCTTTTACAACCTTCTTTGCTTCCTCATCTCATCACTCACTACCATTTCTTCTATTTCCTCCCGTCCTCCTTGTTCCACACACCATCATTGTATACCTTGTCACTTTCTCCTTGAACCATCCCCATTCCTCCTCCACTCCTAGTTCTACTCTATCCTTCACTCCATCTCACTCCTCTCTCACCTTCTTGTACTCCTTCTCCTTTTCTTTCTCACTTAAGTAGTTTATTTTAAGCACCTCCCTACCCTCTGTCCTTTTCCTCTTTCTCCATCTATCCTCCACTCTCAACTTATCTTACACCATAAAACGATCTGATATTTCCCCACTCTCTCCTCTTAGAACATGTACATCCTTAACTCTTCCTACTCTTCTCCTGTTTACCACTATATAGTTCACGAACGCCCTATCTATGACCCTTTCATCCACCACCTTCTCCCATGTGTATTTTTGCTTGACTTTCTTTCTAAGCACTGTATTTACTATCATCAGCTCTCTTTCTAGACACATTTTTACCATAAACTCTCCAACACGATTTTTTTCTGGAACTCCACACTTCTGAATCATTCCGTCTATCGGTTCATTTCCTACCATAACATTAAGATCTCCCATCACCACTACATTGACATTTCTCTCTAAACCCTCTATGGACTCATTTAAATCTACCAAAATAGCCTCCCTTTCCTCTACACTCTTCTCACTACTAGGCCCATATGCACTTACAAAAACCCACATCTCCCTTCCCAGTTTCACCTTCATCCACATTAACCTTGAAGAAATCTTCCACTCCACCACACGATTATCTATCTCTTCACTTACTAGTATAGCCACCTCTTGTTTCCCTCGTCCTCTCTTCACTCATGAGACCCTCCCAACTACACTCCCAAACTCAAACTCGACCCTCCTTTTCAACTTAGTTTCACTCAATGCCAACACCATCTTTCTTTTCATAAGCATACTGCCCATCTCTTCCCTTTTACTTTCATGTCTACCGCATCCTTAGGGTTCAGGTTGGAAAACTCCTCCTACACCCTCTAATGCCTCGTTTTTTTTTTCTTTTTTTCTTTTATAATGTCCTTTTTGGTACTACAGGGAGGAGGATGTCTAGTCCTATCCCCGTCCCGTTTTTGTCGCCTTTTGTAACCAATCTTGTACCGGCGCTTGAATTAGCAAGAAGCTAAATGACAGAATAAGGTAAGTACAATTGGGGAAAAGATTGCAAGTGAAAGGAGAGATGGAAAGTATACGTAGACGAGAGAGGAAGGGAAGGGAGGAGAGGAAGGGAAGAGAGGTGAGGAAAGGAGAGAGGGAGGGAGAAAGGAGGGAGGTAGTGAGAGAAGAAGGGGAAGAGGAGGCAAGACAAATGAATGAGGGAGTGAGATGGAAGTCAAAGACGAAGAAACTTCAGAGAGAGGATCATTGAGGAAGGAAATGATGCATTCAAGCAATAACGAGTGTGTAAAGTCATATTTGGGTCGATACAATTTGAAACAATGGGCGAAAAACTGATCATTGTGTGTGTGACAAGTGTTCGCTAATATCACTTTCACGCTATCATAATCATTACCTTTACTATCATTATTATCATTACTATAATTATTACTCTCGTTATTATTATTATCATTGGATTCAAGATTGGTTCCCAACAGCCACTCTATATATCCAAATAGACAGGGCAAAGGCGCTTGTTTCAGTTGCCTTCTGCCATGAGCAACTCAAAATAGCCAGAATTCCAATAATGAAAAAAAAAAAACGAACCAAATTGAGACGTGTGGTTCTTTTGTATTGCGTTCATTTTGAACGACCTCACCCCACCGCCCACCTCCTTCCTGAGGGGATGGAGGCATACTTTCAGTCGCAGAAGAACATCTATGCGACATGATACTTTGTAATACAACGAACAACTTTAACCTATTGCAAAACGGGTTTGGAGGACTTCATCTAAAAGTGACCGTAACCTGAGCGTTTATTATCTTTAAGTTTATTTTTCCAATTTATACATGTATGGATTGTCAATCAAATACAATATTGATTCATTTTCTAGTCTCTGGCCTTTCACTGCAGATTAGTTTCCTTCAAGTGAATAAGATTACCTAAATTCAGATTTAATAAATACTAGAATAACTATAATACAGTGATATACAAAAATTCTTTGGCGATATGGAAGAAGAATTTTTGTACTGAGGGGAGGTAGAGAGTCGGTTTCGATAGGGAACGCTTACCTGCGCTCGAATTAGTCACCTTTACCTTTTGTACACGGACGGCCAGGGCAAGTAACGGTCAGCTCTAGGTTCAAGTCCTGGTCCGCGCGGTACGGAGGGAGAACGAATCCAATGCGTTACAGCATAATTTTTATTCTTGCAGGATATTAACGTAGCTAAGAACAATCTCTCTCTCTCTCTCTCTCTCTCTCTCTCTCTCTCTCTCTCTCTCTCTCTCTCTCTCTCTCTCTCTCTCTCTCTCTCTCTCTCTCTCTCTCTCTCTCTCTCTCTCTCTCTCTCTCTCTCTCTCTCTCTCTCTCTCTCTCTCTCTCTCTCTCTCTCTCTCTCTCTCTCTCTCTCTCTCTCTCTCTCTCTCTCTCTCTCTCTCTCTCTCTCTCTCTCTCTTTCTATCTCCGTCTCTTTCTCTCTTTCTCTCTCTCTCTCTCTGCCTGTCTGTCTGTCTGTCTGTCTCTCTCTCTCTCTCTCTCTCTCTCTCTCTCTCTCTCTCTCTCTGATTATTTATTCATTTATTTATCTATTTATTTATTTATTTATTTATTTATTTATCTATTTTTTTATCTTTTTATTTTTTTATTTATCCATTTATTTATTTATTTATTTTTTTATTTATTTTTTTATTTTTTATTTTTTATTTATTTATTTATTTATTTATTTATTTATTTATTTATTTATTCATATATTTATTTGTTCATTATTATTTTTTTACTTATCTATTTATTTATTTATTTATTTATTTATCTGTTTATTTATCTCTTTATTTGTTCATTTGTTTGTTTATTTATTTATTTATGTATTGACTGATTGATTGATTGATTGATTTATTCATGAACATAATACTATTCGCGAATAAGTTTATATTCGAGAATGTGTTAATATTCGCGAATGTGTTAATATCCTAAATCGAACGAAAATGTATGAAAAATACTCGAGGAGCTTAGAAAATTCTTAAAAGTCGAAGGGTAATAAAAGACTGGATAAGATTTTTTATTAATAGATGTGTCTTTTCTTGACGATGCTCGACCATGAATGAAGCTGTAGCCTTCATTACCACATCCACGGAGTACCTCAGTATCTTATTTTATATTTCTTAGTGTGGCCAATTATGCAAATAATAATATTTGTTACTTAATATCTAATATCTATTTTTCATACAAGAAAATACTATATGGTGTAAAATTATTCACAAAGTTATCACCTGAATGAAATCGATGAAGGAAGTGGTTTAAGAAGGCCTCTGCTACGTTGAAGTCTTATTAACTGAATAAGATTGATTGGCGTTGATACTAACACTCCTCAAATACGTTAATTGTCCAAAAGGATTAACTTTTTTCTACAACGATATTCAATTATATATTTTGGTCTGGTTAACGTCAGGTAATTTTTTTCTACTGAGAAGCACAACGAAGGAGACAGAGATGAGATAGATGAAGGTAAAGGTGAAAGTCTAAGCCATGAGGCGATTAGCTGCAATTATATCTCTTGGAGAGCTAGGGTAAGTGGTAGTCACTAGCGATCGTAAGGAGTTGAACAACGTAGTTAAAAGATGAGCAAGAAGATCAACATACTATGACGTCACGTTTTCTATTTATTGTAGGGCCGATAATTTTTCCTCAGCTGACACTTATACACGCGTTGCATATATTACACAAGGAGCATATCACAATGTATACAAATTATGAGAAGTAAGAAAGAAATGACAATGAAAAGACTCACCTATATAAAAAACAGCATAGAGCCGAATCCAAGAGGACAAGAAAGAGGACAGAGGTATGGGGGGAGGAGAAAGGAGGAGGAAAGGTAAAGAGAACGAAGAGGAAAGGTAAGGAAAACGAAGAGGCCAGAGGAGTTCGGGGTGGCGAGGGGGTGGGGACGAGAAGAGGGACGAGGGAACATTTTGGGGGGAGGAGGGACCATGGTGAGGGCTAAAAGGTGGGGGAAGGGGGAGGAGGGGAAGAGTGGGAGGGGAAGATTTTCTTTTCTTTCTTTTTTTTGGGGGGGGGAGAGGGAGAGCATCCACAAGGAAGGGAGGGAGGAGAAGGGCATGTGAAGGAAAAGGGTTTGGGGGGACGGAAGCATTGCTTCAAGGGTCAGACGGGAGGGAGGGGGAGGGGAGGGGGAGGGTAATAAGGATGAGGAGGGGAAGGGGAGGAAAGAAGTAGGCTTTGTGGCCAAAAGGAAAAATGTAGGAGGTGGAGATGGGCGAAGTGCGAAGAGTAAAACAAAAGGAAACCAGGAGTTGGAGGAGGAGATAGGAAGGAGAAGGAAGAGGAAGGGGGATAGGGTGAAGAAGGCGAGGAGAAGAGCGAGAAAGAAAGGAGGGAAAGGCAGTGAACAATTTCTTTTTTCCTTACATCTTAACGTGGTTACAATGATGATCATTACATTAAAGTAACGCTTTTTAAGACTAACAGGCACATTTAAAGTCTCATCATTTTGTGGTTAAGAATCTGTGGCTTAAGTTGTGGCCTTTAACATCGTCGTAACCACGTTACGATTTGAATGAAAATGTGGTCGAATTATGTATTTACATGAGGAACGAAGAGGAGGAGGAGGAGGAGGAGGAGAAGGAGGAAGAGGAGGAGGAGGAGGAGGAGGAGGAGGAGGTCGTGTTGGTTGTGTTGCTGTTGGTAGTGATGTTGCATTGGTGGCGGCGTTGCTGGGTTGTTGGTGGCGCTATTGGTGGTCTTGTTTTGTTGTTGTTGATGATGGCGTTGTGTTAGTGTTGCTGCTGTTGTCGTGGTGGTGATGGTGTCTTGGTGGTGAGAGGGGTATTGGAGGAGGTGGTAGTGGTTATGGTAGTGGTTGTTATGGTTGTGGCGGTGGTGGAGGAGGTGGAGGTGGAAAAGAAGGTAGAGGTAGAGGTGGAAGTAAAAGTGGAGATGGAGGAAAAGGAATGAAAAAAAGAAAAGGAAGGGAGAGTTGAACTGGGAGACAATGAGATGGGAGCCGGAAGAGAAGGACAAGTAAGATTAGAGGAGAGAGTATCAAAGCCAGAGAGGAGAGGAGGGAAGGAAGAATGAAGCTGTAGCTTTGTATTGCTTATAGTGTTGTCAGTACTCATTTAAAGCCAGTGTAATAGTGGCAATACCGGTCATGGTTGAAGTGTGTGGGACGGAGTGGAGAGAAAATGCACGGAGCAGAACACATTTGTAAATGATAAATATATATGTAAACTTGATTGCCAAAAAGTACACACAGTTATATACTCATTCTGAAGCTCCTGTAAGAGTGAGCTCAAAATATGAAGACGTTTAGCTGTAAGCAGTCATAATATGTGTGGTTTAAGACAATTGTAGGTTCTGATACTGTTGGGGAAGGAATGTGGGTTTATGTTTGTATTTGCATTGTACAGAAGCTGTCACTTTTCTAGATGTTCTTGGAAATAAGTCATTCTTATGTGTAAGGTGCGTAGTTTCCATTAAAGAAATAAACTTTTATTATAATTTCAAGTGTAACTTTTCTAAGAAAACTACTTCAGCTTTCAGCCTTGAGGCTTTCTTTTATAACTTATTTCTAGTTCAAACTTTCTTAGAATTGATTGATGATGATTCGGTTTAGCGTTCTATCAGGAGGCTAGGACAGTGCCCTTTACAGAGAACTTTGTAGCGTGAATTTTAATGAACAATGCCCTTGGTCCAACTCGCTGGCGGCAAGATTAGAACTACCGTCACCTCGACCTCCGCCGCAAGTAGCGACGCTC
>NC_134796.1:17963756-17966256 GCF_046742065.1 Oratosquilla oratoria
TTCAAAGTGTAGGTGGTTCAATATATCATTGTTAGATACTTGAAATCGAAATCAAATGACCGCGCTACCAATCCCAGTAGCCTACTTGCTTCTTCTACAGCAGAGAAAATGTTTAGATATCTTAAGGCTGTTATTAGTAATATAAATACATCAAGATTCTTTTGCGAGGCATTATTATTTTTTCTTTTTTTTCAGTCTAGAAATATTTATCATCATTAACTGAAAGCATACGGCTGGGAAAGCGTTGTTAGACATCTTAAGGTTGTTATTGGTAATATAAATACATCAAGATTCTTTTGCGAGGAATTATTGTATTTTCTTTTTTTTCAATCTAGAAATATTTATCATCATTAATTGAAAGCATACGCCTGGGAAAGCGTTTTTAGATATCTTAAGTTATCTAAATACATCAAGATTCCTTTGCGAGGCATTATTTTTTTTTTTCAGTCTAGAAATATTTATCATCATTAATTGAAAGCATACGGCTGGGAAAACGTTGATTGATTCGTACCCAGTCCCTACGGTCTCTCTGAGCAAGCTCTCATGCAGGCCCCCATCCATCAACTTGTCACAGTGATAAATTCTGTGATTGGTCCCTTCGTCTCCTTCTTCATCGAGGGTTGTCACTTGTGTAGGTCCGTCAAGGTTATGTGTCAGGGTGAGACTATTCACAAAGATAGAAACGCTGGTTAACTAGAGTACATAACAGCAACATCCCTTCACGGGATACGACTGGTCATGGTCCTATCGTTTACTGATGATTCGGTTTAATCCCACGAACACCTTATCAGGTGGCTAGGACGGTGTCTCTTACAGGGGACATTGTAGCCTGGAATTTAACGAACCATGACCTCTGTTCAACTCGCTGGCGGCAGAGTTCGAACTGCAGTCACCTCGACCTCCGCCGCAAGAAGCGACGCTCTAACCCGCTTGGCTCTATTATTGGTAAATTTAAATTTCATTTGATAACTGAAATATATGAACCAGAAAGTTCATAACAACCACTATAACCTTGGCTGCTCGGACAGCCATTTTATGATAAAGGCAGCCGTTGGGAATCGTTCTGGGGACCTTGAAGACCTTGAGAACGAAGACAAATGTTATCAGTTTTCTTAATTCCTTTGAAATGGATTCCCTAAATCTAGATAAGATAATCTGACCTTAGGCTAGAATACTGGCTATGGCATTGATCATTGTAGAAAAGGAAATAATGGAGAATTTCTTAATCTCTTGATCACATTCTTTAACATGAATAGAATCGTATGATGTTAGCCAGAATAAAATAATTCACATACGTCACCGTTGTAAGGATTTTCAGAAATTAGCCAAGAAATTCCGCGCCTGAGTGACGTGGGAAAGTGTAGAAATAATCTTTGACTGCAGCTTTACTCAGCCCAGTTCACACTGACTTTACCAAAAATTTCTTTTCGAAAACTGTCGAATAATTGCTCCACAATTTTCAAGCCTCGTTAGGTCTACAGTTATTCCTCATTTCGGTTGTGTGTATGAGTGTATGTGTGTGTGTGTGTGTATGTGTGTGTGTGTGTGTGTGTGTGTGTGTGTGTGTGTGTGTGTGTGTGTGTGTGTGTGTGTGTGTGTGTGTGTGTGTGTGTGTGTGTGTGTGTGTGTGTGTGTGTGTGTGTGTGTGTGTGTGTGTGTGTGTGTGTGTGTGTGTGTGTGTGTGTGTGTGTGTGTGTGTGTGTGTGTGTGTGTGTGTGTGTGTGTGTGTGTGTGTGCGTGTGTGTGTATTGTATATGTGTATATTGTATAATATGACTATAAGTGTATGTGACTCTTCAGTATATGGATATACTGTTATCATGTAACTAAAACCCGAACTCTAAACCATTTGATACAAGTAATTCTAATTGATTTACATGTATAAGATTACTTAAGAAGACATGTTTATTTCGTCGGACATAGTGAGGTTAGTAATAGCGCTGCATGAAGGCAACAGTGCAATTTAGTTGCAATTTGGAATGTAAAGCACGATGCCAATTCTCTCTACCATAAACGTGTAGCAATCACTCAATGGATAAATATCTAAACCTAAAGGTGGTGGAGAAAATCTGTAATTACATCATTCTCTTCGAGGTTTTAATTCGTAATTGGTAAACGATTTAACAACAGACTATCAACCTCTTCGGTACCAAAGGGTTAAGAAAAAAAAAATCTCGGTGTTGGCTAGAACAAGGTGATAAATGCCACTTGGCACGAAAGGGGTTAATCACGAAGGGCTTAGGCCATAAATCATCAAGGTCTCCCAAGAGAAATAGCCTTTGAAGGACGAAGACTAATAAGCCAAGAGATCTGTCATGGAGTAGACATAGATCGTGTTGTGTGAACTCTTGTACTTAAGAAACAAAGCATCCTCCGGTTTACAAAAACCATATCACGTACCTTTGTGTTAAGGGACTCTTTGATCCACTAAAGCAGCGGTTTCCGGACTAGGGGGTGCCCCCCTCTCTTAGGGAAACGTGAGGAGGATATAAGGGGGCGT
>NC_134796.1:17971256-17976256 GCF_046742065.1 Oratosquilla oratoria
TTAGCCCTGTAGTGAGTACTTAAACAATTTATTGATTCAAGGGATTAGATCATTTTTTTGGACAGGAATGACAGGAAGTAGGGAGCATGGAATTGCCTAGTGTAGGCCAATGGTTTCTTCCAGTCTCCTCCATTCTTGAGCTCATAAGGTGTACGTAACATGGGAAAATAATTGTAAAATGACAGCGAGAAATGAAAAGAGAAAAGAAAATGGATATGGAGGAAGAGGAGAAAATATGGAGGAAGAAGGACGTAAGATGCAGAGGACGTAAGGTGAGGAGTTCACGCCAGGAGACGCTTAGCTAGGATCAAGGTTGTTATCTATATTCATATGTGCTCTGACCAATCAGTTAATGAACATATCAGATCCCCCTAAATACATACATACATACATACATACATACATACATACATACATACATACATACATACATACATACATACATATATATATATATATATATATATATATGTATGTATACATATATGAATACATGTATACTCACACAAACACAAACACACACACACACACACACACACACACACACACACACACACACACACACACACACACACACACACACACACACACACACACACACACACACACACACACACACACACACACACACGCACACACACACACACACATATATGTATATATATATATATATATATATATATATATGTATGTATGTATGTATACGTACTTGAATACATGTATACTCACACAAACACAAACTCACACACACACACACACACACACACACACACACACACACACACACACACACACACACACACACACACACACACACACACACACACACACACACACACACACACACACACACACACACACACACACACACACACACACATACACACACGCACACACACACACACACACACACACACACACACATATATATATATATATATATATATATATATATATATATATATATATATATGAATGTATGTATATATTATACATGAATACATACATACAAAGAAAGAGCAAAACTTAAATAAAGAATGAAATAAACAAAACAAAAAAGAGAAAATAAGACAAAGGCATTATTCAGATGCAAAACGAAGACTACTGGAGGGAGAAAGGGAGAAAGCACATAAAGATGAAAAAGAGATGAAGGAGATAGGAGATGAGAGAAGAGCCTGTTAAAGAGGGAGAGAGAGGGACAAGGAACCCAAGGAAGATAAGAGATGAGAGTGGAAGATAAAGAACGAGTTAGGATTCGGAATTAGGTGACTCAGTGTTTAAATAGAGATAGGGTAGGATACTGCCAGCCCGGTGGGAGGGAGGGATGGAGGGAGATCAGAGGGTTCAGGGAGGAATGTATATAAAATGAATATTTTTTGAAGAGTGGAAAGGTTGTGATGAGGAAACGATTACCTATAGAGGAGGGAAGAAGAGAGATGCAGCATGAAGGGTAGAAAAAGGAAGGGAGGTAGGCAGGCGGAGAGCAATGATAGTAATCAATTAATGCTTCAGGCTAGAATTGACTGGAAACACGCATCCACACAGCGGCTGGCAACAGATATCTCTGGGAAGTAACTTAACAGTTGTCCGTGTTACCTGATAAGGGGAGCAGTCGCTGGTTGTCAGCTTTCAATGTGTGACAAGGTGTAAGGGAGAGAGTTGAAGATAATGGAGATCTTGGGCCTATTCCGAAGACCTAGTGTCTTGATGAAGGTATGGAGGTTGACAGATTTTGAAAATGGTCAGCTCCGCTCTGTAGCTTTTAGGACCACCAAGAGTAGGTATCCACCGTTGGTCTCATAAGAATATAATGGAAGAGGGAAGGAAAAGTGGATTAGAAGGAAGAGATGAAACAAGCAGAGGGAGGAGCGCAACAGAGAGGAAAGAATTAAAGTGCAAGATAGTCAAGAAGAAGCAAAGAATCCGGGTATGGAGACTTCAGGGAAGTCCGGAAGGCGAGGAGGAACGGCAGGGTGAAGAGAAAGAGGAGGAGGAGCAGATTGAGGTTGAAGAGGATCTGGGGGGTGAAGAAGAGGAGCAAGGAGGAAGGGGAACAGCAGCAGCCTGAAGCTAACGGAAGCGGCTGTAAATCTTAAACAGAGTTGAGTAAAGAAGAAAGGTATGCAAGAGAGGTACATAAAGTATTTAGAGCTTGATAAATATATGAAATAGCAAAACATATGAACATAAGAACATAAGAATGAAGGAGACTGCAAGAGCCCATAAGGCCTACACTAGGCAGCTCCGTATCCATCATCACCTGTCATCCCCATCCATAAAGTTGTCCAATCGCTTCTTAAAACAACTGATAGTTTCAGCGCTTACTACATGGCTACTAAGTTTATTCCATTCGTCGACCACCCTATTAGTAAACCAATTTTTGCCTATTTCCTTTTTAAATCTAAATTTGTCCAGTTTATAACCATTACTGCAAGTCCTGCCCTGATTGAGAGAACATAAACGTAGGTTGTAGACAGGAGAATGAGTAAAGAATAGACACCTGGTTAAGGTTGAAAACTAATGTACAATAGACAGAAAAATAGATAAAAAAAAAAGAAACAAGCATAGGTGTAACAAGATAGAATCGACGATGTAAGTGATTACTGAATTAGCGAATTAGCCCTGGATGGAAAAGATAACGAAAGAAGGTGCAAGGAGAGAATACTGTAAATAGACAAAAGGAAATGAAGGAAGAGGAGGATCAAGATGAGGATCTGAATCCTCTCATTTTTTGCTCGCCAAAGATGTTATTCAACAAAATGGTTGAACCTCTCTCAATTAACCATTCCATTTTATTTAACGATCATGAGAACATTATATCACAAGAATGGAGGAGACTGCAGGAGACTATAAAGCCTACATTAGGCAGTTCTATGTCCATTTCCACCTGTCATCTCTCTCCATGAAGTTATCTTATCTTAAAACAAACCATTCTTTCAGCGCGCATTATATAGCTACTAAGTCTATTCCATTCGTTAACAACCCTATTAGTAAACCAATTCTTGCCTATTTCCTTCTTAAATCTAAATTTGTCCCATTTCAATTCATTACTGCGAGTCCTGCCCTGATGTCTTAACACGATGACCTTGTCTGCATTTGTTCTGGCTGGCAACACGTGATTTTGTTCAGCTTCAGAAAACCTTCCGCCCAGCGAAAAGATTGAAAAAGGAAATAGGGAACAACTGGTTTACCAAGACCTGGTAATCATGTAGTGAGTGCCAAAACAATTAGTTGTTTTAAGACGCTATTACATAACTTCATGGATACGAATGACAAATGGTAAGAGACACGGAACTGCCTTGTGTAGGCCTTATGGTCTCTTACAATCTCCTCCATTCTTATGTTTTTTTTTGTTTTGTTTTTTACGCAATACAGTGGGGGAAGGTTTTCATAATGAATGTAGGAAGGCAACTGGTCTTATGCTCTGTATATCATGGCTTAACTTCCTAATAGTCTTTGTCACCTGGAAGAATATCTTTATTTGTAAAATAAAAACAAAATGAATGGGAATAAAGGGATTTGAAAAAAAAAGAGAAAATATTTATTTTGAGAGAAGAGAGAAAGGAAATAGGCTTGTAAAGAGAAGCAGGAGATAAGGCAAATGAGAATTAAACGCGGAAGGAAACCGAAGCTGAACAAAGAAGATAGGCAAGGTGATAAAGATGGGAGACGAAAATGGAGAGGAGGAAATTACAAACGGTAAAGAAAAGAAAGGTGGAAATGGGATAGATGTACAAGTCGAGATAAAAAGAAGGGAAGAAAAAGAGAAAATAGGCTTGAGAGGGAGGAATGGTGATTGAAGACACGAAAAAGAGAGGCAAAGTGAGTCGGTTATACAGGAAACGAAGAGAAGAATGGTGAGTCAAAGACGGGAAAGGAAAGAAAGAAAGAAAGTAAAGAAGAGAAGGAAGGAGAAGAGAAAGGGGAAAGAAAAGGGGGAGATGGAAGGAAAAGAAAGAAGAAGGTGAAGAAGAAAAGGAAGGAGAAGAGGAAGGAGAAAGAAAAGGAGGAGATGGAGGAAGAGGAGGAAGAGGAGGAGGAGAAGGATAAGGACAGCAATGACAATAACGACGACGACGACGACGAGACGACGATGACGACGACGACGACGACGAGAGAAGAATAATGGTAGACCTGGTAAAGGAGGAGGAGTACACGGAGAGTTGGTAGGCAAGAGGAGGAGGAACAGAAGACTTGGGAAGGAGGAGGAAGTGGAGGTCAGGGGTTGCTCCAGTTTTTGACCTTCCAGGCTTAGAGAAAGTCTGCGAGGTGGCGCCACCGGATGAGTGAGGAAAGAGGAGGAAGAGAAGAGAAAGGGTAGGAAGCAAAACAGGAAAAGAAGGCTAGAGTAAGGGGGGAAATTGCTTAGAGGTGACTTAAGACGGGGAGGTAAAAACAGGGAAGAAAAGTTTAAGGTTTGAGGGGGCTAGAAATATAAGATGGGAATGTAGGGAGGAAAATGTGTGCGCAGACACACGTACGCACACCTGTACACACACGAACACGTACATGCACACACACGTACACGCACACACGTACATGCACACACACACACACACACACACACACACACACACACACACACACACACACACACACACACACACACACACACACACACACACAGAGACACACACAAACACACACACACACACACACACACACACACACGCACATGCATACACACGAACGCACAGCCACAGATGGACACACAGGTACGTACACACACACACGCACGTACACACACACGTATATACACACATGTACACACACGCGCGCGCGTGCGGGCACACACACATACGCACACGCACAGCCACACATATACACACGCGCGCGCGCACACACACACAAACACACACACAAGGTCATAGCATTACCCATAGATCGGACCTACGAGCTCTGAGCTCTCTTCCAGGAGGGAAATAGCTGTCGATCACGAGTCCAACACGTGATCCAAAGACTAAGTGAATACACACACACACACACACACACACACACAC
>NC_134796.1:17998756-18001256 GCF_046742065.1 Oratosquilla oratoria
AAAATATGATAATGATAAATAAATAAAAGAAAAATATATAAAAATGATAATAATATAAACAATAATAAATAAAATACATAAATGCATAGGTATAGCTAAATAACAAACAAGCAGGTAAATAGTTGATAATAATAAATTGACAGATGATTAATGATAAATGTTATTTCATGCGTTTTAAGGAATGCAGATAGTATTTCTATCGTATACGATAACTAGCGGGAACCAAATTTGTTGGACGATTTTAGGGCATTCGCCGAACAATCTGGGATACCTTTGTCTGTCCGGCCGCCTTCTTCTTGCCCTATCACTCTGCCCTAATTTCTAATCTCTCTTCCTCCTGCTTTCATCCATATGTGAATATTTCTTCTTTTATTTTTCTTTCGCATCTATTCCACTGAGCCCAAGTGCATACGGGCTTCCTTGACTTAATGACGCTTTCTTTAATGAATATGTTTGTATTTAGATAATCAAACTGGAATATGTGAGTTAGTGGACCGTCATAATGCTGAGAGATTTCATTGCATAAATTGATTAATAGAAGATAAATGAATACAAAAATCACTAATGAAAGTATTGTGCGTAAGTGTATAAAAATTAATGAATAGAATTTTAATATCTACCTTGTTTTCTTTCATCATATTCTCAATCCAGAGGAGCAGAATGCGCGACAGACAATCGTTTAGTTATGGGTAAGCTGAGAGTATGGTAAAAAGTGAAAAAGTCTCCAAGGAACAATATGACACAGAAAGATTAAAGGTACTTGAAATTAGGGAAGTATATCAGTTAGAATTACAAAATCGATTTGATGTTCTAAGTCTACTCGAAGATGAAGAAGTAGACTCCAATGTGAGGCTAAACAATATCATAGTCTATCTCGAAAGGAGCAGAGGGAATTGTTGAAACCACTAGAACAGTGGTTCTTAACCTGTGGGGAATTCCCCACTGGTGGGGAATGGCGGAGTTGCCAAGTGGGGAATGACATATGTATTTTATTTCCATGTGATAACTGTTAGTAAAAAATCTAATATATGCAAACAAAAATTAAGGGCCGTAAAATGGCACAAAAAAGCAAAGCGTATATTTACGTACTAAACACTGCATGGGTTAAAATCGAATTTGTCAAAGACCGATGCTGTGGTGGGAAATGAAGAGTTGGCTCACTAAAAAGTGGGGAATTGGAGAAAAAAGGTTAAAAACCCCTGCACTAGAAGGAACAGAAACGCCCACTGGTATGACGAAGAATGTAAAGAGGTGGTAAGAGAGAGTAAAGAAGCATGGAAAAGGTAGATAGTAAGTAAAGAGGATGATAATCTGTATCAGGCCCTGAGAGAAAAGAGAAGACTAGCAAAACAAACTTTCAGAAGAAAGACACGTCAAGCACTCAATTATGAACTCTATGAAATAGAAAGAAGTGTTCGGGAAGAGAATAAGAGAATTTCAGAATTCACCATCAAGAAATCACCGCACATCATACGTCGAGACTGTACAAATTCACATCAAGCTTAATGACCTCCTTATAGGTCGATAGCCTAAAAAAAAAAAAAAAAAAAAAAAAAAAAAAATCACGAAACTAAAGAACGGATACCAGACTACACCAAGCATGATACAGCACAACAACAATGAACTCCTACTAAACGAAGAAGGTATCCTTAATCAATGGGAAACATATTTTCAAGAGCTATCTGATAGACCAGAACCAGAAAGCCCGATTACAGGAGCAGAACAACAGGGAGTGGAAGCTGAGCAAGAATTCTCCCAATCAACCCTGGCCGAAGTAAAGATATCAATTAAACAGTTGACGAGTAACAAATCCTCAGGATGTAATGAACCTACAGAGTGCATAAATGTGGTTGGGATACCCTAGCAAAGGAGATATACAAGTTCATTCTAGATACATAGCTGAATGAACGAATACCACCTCAGTAGGAAAAGGCAGACGTAGTAGCTATTCATAAGAAAGGCGCAAAGTATGAGTGCGCAAACTATAGAGGTATTAGCTTGTTGTGTACTCTATACAAAGTGTATACCAGAATATTGCTAAATAGATTACAACCAATTGCAGGCAAAATTCTTGGAAAACAACAGGCAGGGTTTAGGACTGGAAGAGCAACGACACATCACATATTCACGCTAAGGATTCTGATGGAAAAATACTGGGAGTATGATAATGATCTGTACCTTATGTTTATTAACTACTGACAAGGTTGTGAGAGCATACATGAACGTACCTAATAAGCCCAACTCATTCATCAAAGCATGCTACTCTAACAGCAAGTGTGCTGGGAAAGTAGGTAAACGAAAAACGAAATATTTCAGCATGGAGAGGAGTCTGAGACAAGGGTTGTTCAGTATATTATCACCAATACTCTTCAACCTTGCTTTGGAAAAAGCCCTTAAAATTACCTCAGAGATGAAGGAAGGAGCACAAATGGATAACGATAAATCGTTAGTTCGTCCACATTTGGAATATGCTGTTTCCGTATGATCACCGACTCTCATT
>NC_134796.1:18016256-18018756 GCF_046742065.1 Oratosquilla oratoria
AGAAAAACCGGAGCGGCTACATATATATGTTTATATATACATATATATATATATATATATATATATATATATATACATATACATATATATGTATATATATTCGAGAAATTCGCTATTGGACAGCGACATCAATCAGATAATCTCCTTGGCAGTAGCGCACGGGACTCGAACCCGATGCGCTTGGAAGTAAACTCCCAAGACGCACACACGCCTTAGACCTCTCGACCACTAAACAGCATAAAACCTTGGGAACTCATTGTCTAACTGACTCTCGAGATTGGGGAGGGCGCTTGCTACACCCATTAACCACCCGTTTCACCACCAAGGCCGCTGCATCAAGTGGGAGTTGTAAGGGCCGGTTCGAATCCCTTCACGCATGTCGCCAACGTAACCATTCGAGAAATTCGCTATTGGACAGCGACATCAATCAGATAATCTCCTTGGCAGTAGCGCACGGGACTCGAACCCGATGCGCTTGGAAGTAAACTCCCAAGACGCACACACGCCTTAGACCTCTCGACCACTAAACAGCATAAAACCTTGGGAACTCATTGTCTAACTGACTCTCGAGATTGGGGAGGGCGCTTGCTACACCCATTAACCACCCGTTTCACCACCAAGGCCGCTGCATCAAGTGATGAAACGGCCTTGGTGGTGAAACGGGTGGTTAATGGGTGTAGCAAGCGCCCTCCCCAATCTCGAGAGTCAGTTAGACAATGAGTTCCCAAGGTTTTATGCTGTTTAGTGGTCGAGAGGTCTAAGGCGTGTGTGCGTCTTGGGAGTTTACTTCCAAGCGCATCGGGTTCGAGTCCCGTGCACTACTGCCAAGGAGATTATCTGATGTATATATATACACACACACACACACACACACACATATATATATATATATATATATATATATATATGTATATATAAAACAAATTGATAAAAGAAAAAAAAACGGAGTGGCTACCTCACAGTTATATGGTGCTTAATTCTGTCTACGCTTTTATTTCTACAGACATACAATCATATCGATGACGTGCCCTATGACGAATACAAGCATCTGGTTTTAGCCAGAATTATATCACAAAGCACGGTACCATACCGAAGGGTTTAAGTGAAGCATTATAAAACACTTCACAATGGTGACGTTCCCTATATTGAATAAAATCGCCTGAAGTTTATCATCATTAATTAAGGACCTACGCTAGGGAGCACGTCGATCCACTCACACGCCGGCGCCAGTCCTAACGTGGGTCTCTCAGAGCCATGCAGCCACCACCCACACCTATTCCACCTCCTCTCCAAAAGGTGTGTCTTACATAAACACCACCGCACGGGCTCAAACAAAGCACGTGGTAGTGATACTTCATTTTCAAAAAAAAAAAGAAGAAAAAAAAAAACACTCCCTCTCTTCCCACTCTTCCAGACAACTCTCGACAGGTTCCATCAACTTGCCTCAGCCATGAATTCTTCTGTGGGCGCCGTCCCTTTCGTCTCCTCCATCGAGGATTGTATCTTGCGGAGATAACCTTGTGAGTTAGCCAGAATATAAGCACATTCAAACGTGAAAACCAGACATTTGTAGCCAAGAGATACCTCGATTAATCCAGTGAGTTAGTTTAGCGAGGCTACATCATAAAAGGTGTTCAGAAACAGAGGGGCATCCCCGCCACTTTTACTGGTTTCGAGTTGAGCACGGATCGTGAAAGGGCTAAGTCTTATATATATATATATATATATATATATATATATATATATATATACACATGCTGCTTAACTCGAAACCAGTAAAAGTGGCATCGGTACTCCTGTTTCTGGGCGCCTATATATCTGAATGAGATTGACTGGCGTCAAAATAGATTAAATATGAAATTTTGATATTGACGCCAGAGACTGTCAGTGGATTTCCTCTGTAGATTTTGTTTTGTCTAATGCTGGGCAGACTCGGGATAATATAGTGTGTATCGACTGAGAGCTTATAGTGTTCTTGTTTGCTCCCCCCCCACCTTCCTCCTCCAAGTCGTACCTTCCACTCGCCTGAACAAGATGTCAAAACGCACCTAGAGGTCGGCTCGAAAAGAAAGAACAAATAAATTAATAAATATGCAAATAAATAATGAATATCAATATAAAAGAGTCTTGTTCCATTTTACCTCATTGAAACTATCGTATTGATTTGAACAGAATAAGTATAGAGTGTCATTATTTCGAAGGTTATGATGGCAGACTAATTCAGTTTCTCTCCTGGTAGCGCGGGAGGACCAAAGGGTCTGCATAGGAAATAAGAAACGTTGATCCAAAACTGAAACATGATGGTGCTAATTGATAACAATGGCCATTGTGATCATGACAACGATGGCGGTGATGCAATGTTCTTTATTTCAACCATTATCACAGGTTATACTACAAGACAAATAGAACATTTAAAGAAAAAAGAAAGAAAGATGGACAAAAGTCCAAGTAGGAAGTCGAAGCTTAGGAAGTGTATGTGCACGTGTATGTATAAGTAAAT
>NC_134796.1:18031256-18033756 GCF_046742065.1 Oratosquilla oratoria
ATCTCTAATCCCCGGCCTATTATCCTTGCATTTGCCTCTCGTACCACCCCATCCATGTATAAATTGAACAGCCATGGTGACATGACACATCCCTGGTAAAGTCTCACCTTTACCTCAAACTACTCACTATCTCCATTTCTAATTCTAACACAAACTGTACTACTCTCGTAGAAAGTCTTGACGGCTCTTAACACCTTTCGTCCTATCCCATATATCTACAATATTTCCCTCAGTGTCTTCCTGTCTACTCTGCCATAAGTCTTTTCCAAATCAATAAAGGCCCAAAAAACATCCTCACCTTTTCCTAAAGCTTTCTCACATAAATGCCTTACCACAAAAACCTGATCCACGCAACCCCTTCCTGCTCTAAACCCATACTCTTTCACATCAATTACTCCCTCTGTTCCTTTCCTAATCCTTTCAATCAAAACCCTCCCATAAGCCTTCCCAACTACACTCGACAAACTGATCCCTCTGAAACTACCATTTCCTTTGTAAAACGGAACTATACATGCACTCTTCAAGTCCTCTGGCACTCTACTCTCCCTTAGACAAACATTAAACAACCTCACCAGCCAGTCCACTATTACTGTACCTCCCTATTTTAGGCACTGCACATGGTACCCATATCACCCAGTTGCTTTGCCTGCTGTCATAATTTTAATAACTGCTTTCACCTTATCTTTTCTTATTTCTCCTACATTTTCCTCATATATCACCGTCTTTTTCATAGCGCTTCCCACTGCAGCTACCTTTCCCTCTCTATCCTCCTCCACATTTAACAGGTCCCAAAAATAATCCGCCCATTTTCCTCTTACTGCCGTCTCTTCCATAATCATCCCTATATCAGCACTTGTTATTTTTTCTTTTCTACCTGATTCGCCTCTTCTTCCTCTTTTTTTTTCTAAAGCATAGTTTTATTACTTTAAGAATGCTTTGTCATAATCTTACCCCGTTTCACATCTGCTCTTTTTTTTCTTTGCCTTATTTATATCATACTTTATTTTTGTTTTGTTTTTACCTCTCATATAATTCTCTCTTCTTATTTTTAACCAATCTATGAATGCTCATTTCTTCTCTTCTACAACCTTCTTTGCTTCCTCATCCCACCACTCACCACCCTTCCTTATATTTTTTCCTGTTCTCCTTGTTCAACACACAATCTTTGCACACCTTGTGACTCCCTCCTTTAATCATCCCCATTCCTCCTCCCCTCCTAATTCTACTCTATCCTTCACTTCCTCCCACTCTTCTCTCAGCTTCTTCTTGTACTACTTTTTTTTCTCATTTAAGTAGTATAATCTAAGCACCTCCCTACCTTTTGTCCTTTTTCTCTTTCTCCACCTATACTCCACTCTCAACTTACCTTCCACCAAAAAATTATCTGATATTCCCCCACTCTCTCCCTTAAGAACATGTACACCCAAAACTCTCCTCACTATTCTTCTGGTTATCACTATATAGTTAGTTAAAGCCCTATCTACCACCCTTCCATCCAACACCCTCTTCCATGTGTACTTATGCTTAACACTATGTTTGCTATTATAAATTCTCTAGACATATTTCCACCATCAACTTTCCACTACGGTTTTTCCTAGTACATTACACTTCCCAATAACTTGATCCATTTGTTCGTCTCCTACCCTACCGATGAGATCTCACAATACCACTACATTGACATTTCTCCATAAACCCTATGTGCACTCATTTAAATATATCCAAAAAGCTTTCCTTTCCTCTACACTCTTCTCACTACCAGGCTCATGCATTTACAAAGATTTGTCTTTCCTTTCCTAGTTTCATCTTAATCCACATTAACCTTGAAGAAACCTCCTTCCACTCCACTCTTACTTATCTCTTCATTTAATAGCATAGCCACCCTTTTTCTCCTTTGTCCTCTTTTCACTTTTGACTCCCAACCACACTCCATACTCAAACTTGTCCCTCCTTTTCAACTTAGTTTTACTCACTGCCAAAACATACATCTTTCTACTCACAAACATACTGCCTATCTCTTCCTTTTTACTTTCATCTGTACCAAATACACGTACATTGAATGACCCAAACATTAGGGTTCTGATTGGAAAACTCCTATCAGACCCTCTTATGCCTTTGTTTTTAGGAATGTCCCATATGGACTACAGTCAGTAGGATGCCTAGCCATTTTGCCGTCCCATTTGTGTCGCCTTTTACAACTCAAGTGGGAACACTCGGTGGCAGTATTCTTTCTCCCCTACCACAGTTCGAATCCGGGGACGACTGTCGGAATGATTTGATTGACTACACCGTCACTGGTGATTCTATTCAGGTATAACAACGACGAAAGTCCATTGAGGAAACGTACCAGCTTAACTACGGAGCTACGAGAGATATTAGTTCTCTGTAAAAACTAAGTACGGACGGCAATTAGCAGTCGACTTAATTCCTCGGGAGTATATTCATTCTAAGGTTGGAGAATTTTAGACATCCTATAACTAAGTCAAATCCGGGGATGGGACGA
>NC_134796.1:18041256-18046256 GCF_046742065.1 Oratosquilla oratoria
CATGTGTCCTGAAAGGGTTGCGTATGCCTGTTGGGACAAATATTTTACTCTACAGATAATTTTCACTGTTTGGAATCACAAACATTCGAAATTCAATATCCTCAAAATTCTGAACTATCAGTTTCGAAAACTAGAAGGTGTCATAGACCAGAAGCATCTCTGATGTACTAATATACGTTTCAATGTTTTTCTTTTTATATTGTATTGGAGACTTACGATTATTTGTCTTGTTTATCCATTCATGTATCTGTATATTCATTTGATTCATGATAGAAACTATTTGTAGTTAAATAGTTGGTTGTGTTCGATAAAAGACAACACCGAAATGAACTGGGCCAGAGTAAATACATCACTTGGATCTGGTGAACACATTGATATATATCAAAACAGCAGAGTAGGACTCATAGTAATGGGTCTGAATCGGACAATTCGGGCTTAAGAAGGAAACATGCAAGAATTGGTTTACCAACAGCGGTGAACGAATGGAATAGAATTAGTAACCATGGAGCGATTATTGAAATAATTATTTGTTTTAAGAGAAGATTTAATTTTATAGATACAAATGACACGTGGTAAGACATAGAACTGCCTATTGTAGGCCTTATGTTCTTTTGCAGTCTCCTAAATTATGATGTTCTTTTTTATGTTTGGATTTCATTATGGCTAGCCCCAGACGATTGTATTCAGCTGAGGGTCCGTCAGCGTGGTGGAGGGGTTATTGACCATTCACTTGGAGCAAATCTGGAGCGACACAGACGTGCTGTCTGCGCGCACGAATCGAACCTGGTCCGGGACGTCCTGGAATGTTCACTCAGGGTCCGCGAGAGAGCGCCGCGTCCCTGTGGCATCGCGACCGACCGAAGCCAAACTCGAAATCGGATTTCGGCTCAGGCTGTTGTTCTTCCCCCTCCTCTTCCTCCTCCCCTTTTTTTTTTTTTCCTTCTTTTCTTCTTATTCCTCCTCTTTTTCCGCTTTTTCTTCTTATTTGTCTTCCTCTTCTTCGTATTGTTCTTTTTTCTTCCTCGTTGTTGTTCTTTCCCTCCTCTTCCTCCTCCTTTTATTTTCTTCTTTTTCCTCCTCTTTTTCCTCTTTCTCTTCTTCTTTGTCTTCCTCTTCTTCATATTGTTCTTTTTTCTTCCTCTTCATCCCTCTCTTCCTGCTCTTCCATTTCTTCTCCTTATCCTTTCTCGTCGTCCTCTTCCTCCACCCCCTCCTTTTCCTAATCCACCTCCTGCTCCATGTCCTCCATTTATCTTTTCCCCTCCTCCACTTCTATTCTTCTCTTCTTCTTCCTCATCCTTCTCCTTGTCCTCCTCTTTCTCCTCCTCCTCCACTTTTTTCTTCTCTTCTTCCTCTTCCTTCTCCTTATCCTCCTCTTTCTCCTACTCCACTTTTTACTTCTCTTCCTCCTCATCCTTCTCCTTGTCCTCCTCATTCTCCTCCTCCTCCTTTTTTTTTCTTCTCTTCTTCCTCATCCTTCTCCTTGTCCTCCTCATTCTCCTCCTCCTCCTTTTTTTCTTCTCTTCTTCTTCCTCTTCCTTCTCCTTATCCTCCTCTTTCTCTTCCTCTTCCTCTTCTTCCTCCTCCTTTTCATCTTCCGCTTCCATCTCCACTGCCTTCTCAGCTAGCAACGACCAATCCACGGACAGCCAATTACTACTGCACGAATATTCAAGCAAACTCCGTTCACACAATATCCTCCAGGAAGCCTCATCTCCTTTGGCAGGCATGACGATAGTGTATTTCATTATGACATGAATTCAACGTGATGGGAATGATACCATCTCTCAACGATCTTTCAGGATGTGGTCAGAAATTATGTTAACGGTGGTGGAGCTTTTATGATACGAAGACCAGCTATGATCTCTTCATTCATTTCGATCTCTCTTGAAGAGGCTAACTCCTGTCTTTCTGCCTTCAGCTCCTGTAAGAATGTATTTATATATACATGCATACCAACTTTATATGTATCTATACAATATATAAATATATACATATTTAAATGTATATATATATATATATATATATACATATATATGTATGTATACAAATATATATATATATATATATATATATACTGTATATATATATACACTGTATATATATATATATATATATATACATATATATGTATGTATACAAATATATATATATATATATATATGTATATATATACATATATATATGTATATATATATATATATATATATATATACATATATATGTATATATAGAATGTGTGTGTGTGTGTGTGTGTGTGTGTGTGTGTGTGTGTGTGTGTGTGTGTGTGTGTGTGTGTGTGTGTGTGTGTGTGTGTGTGTGTGTGTGTGTGTGTGTGTGTGTGTGTGTGTGTGTTGTGTGTTGTGTGTTTGTGTGTGTGTGTGTGTGTGTGTGTGTGTGTGTGTGTGTGTGTGTGTGTGTGTGTGTGTGTGTGTGTGTGTGTGCGCGTGTGCGTGTGTGTGTGTGTGTGTGTGTGTGTGTGTGTGTGTGTGTGTGTGTGTGTGTGTGTGTGTGTGTGTGTGTGTGTGTGTGTGTGTGTGTGTGTGTGTGTGTGTGTGTGTGTGTGTGTGTGTGTGTGTTTATCTAGTTGTATTATACGGGAAGAGAGCTATCCTCATAGTGACCCGCTTTTGTATCTTTCAGTATCCAGTTTGACCTTAAATTCTTGTATAGTTCTTGCACTCACTGTTTCCTCATTCAATTTGTTCCAGATATCTACCACTCTGTGCGAAAAGCTATTCTTTTTCAGATCTTTTCTCTAACTATCCTTTTTAAGTTTCTTTTCATGTGTTCTTGTTTTTCTTTTATCTCACTTTAATAAACTATCTCTATCAAGGACTTCTATCCCTTCCATAATTCTGTAGATGTTTAGTAGATCTCTTTCTCTTCTTTGTTCCAAGGCTGGTAGTTCAAGTTTGGTCAATCTTTGTTCGTATGTCAATTTGGACAGTGTTGGTGCCATCTTTGTCGTTGCTCTTTGAATTCTTTCTAATTTCTTTATGTTCTATTTAGTACTGGGTGTCCATATTGTTGCAGCGTACTCCAATCTAGGTCTTATCAATGTAATTAATATTTTCTTTACCATTTCTTCATCCAAGTAGTCAAAAACCACTTTCGATCTTAGTAAATTGAAAGTTTCCCCGACTATTCTCTTGATATGTTTGGTGCCATGTAATTGCTGATAGTTACTCCTAGGTCCCTTTCCAAGTTGACTTTATCAACTTCCTTTGTACTTATTTTATATCGTCCCGATATTCTATTTTTACTTTTTCTAAATTCCATTATACTACATTTTTCAATGTTGAAGTTTACTTCACACTTTTCACTTCATTCCCAGACTTTGTCAAGGTCTTTTTTTGGTGATTTACAATCTTACTATACTTACTCTCTTTAGAAGTTTCACATCATCTCCAAAGAGGTTTATATAACATTCCACACCGTCATCCATGTCATTTATATATATGGCAAACATTATCGGAGCCAATACAGAACCTTGTGGGACTCCACTTACCTATTCTTCCCAGGTCGAGTTCTTGCTCAAAAAAATCTTTCATCCATTCCAATAACTTTCCTTGTACTCCACCTATTGTTTCATTTTTTTTAAGTTTTTTTTTCGGTACCTTATCAAATGCTTTTTGTAAATCTAAGGAGGCACAATCTGCCCATCTGTCCCTTTCTTGCATTATTTCTATTAGGCTCGAGTAAAAGCAAATCAAGTTTGTGCACATGATCTTCCGCGTCTAAATCTAAAGTGTTTTGGATTTAGTATATTATTATCTTCCAAACATTTAGTCCATTTACTTTTGATAACTTTTTTGCATACTTGTAAGGGAGACCGGTATATAGTTGGTTGGATTTTCTTTTTCCCATCCTTTGTATATTGGTACAATATTTGGATTTTTCCAATCTTGTGGTACTTTTCCTTCTTTGAGTGAGAATTTTTTTTTGTGTATTTTGTCCGTAAGTTCATGTATACAGTCTTTTAATATCCAATTTGCAATTCCATCGGGTCCGTGTGATTTTCTGACATCAGGGTTTTTTATTTGGTCCCTTATTTCTTTCTGTGTCACCGTTATTTCTTTCATTGGGGAGATCTTTCTCTCTGTCCTTCCTCCCAATTTTGTAAATTTTCAATTGTGAATACAGATTTAAAATGTTTGTTCATAATTTCAGCCATTTTTACATCATCCATATATTCATTATTCCCTTCACGCAGTTTCACTATTTCATGTTCATCTTTTAGTTTGTCATTTACATGCCTGTAAAATAGTTTAGGTTGGTCCTTGAATTTTTCGATTGTGTCCCTTTTCATATTTTCTTTTTTCTTCCCTGCGCATTTTTACATATTTGTCTCTTAGTTTGATGTATATTTGCCATTTGGTCCTTTTTTTTTTGTCCTTTTCCATCTTTTCCAGGCTTTGTCTCTTCTATCTTTAGCCTCACTACACTTTTTGTTATACCAACACTTTATGTACACCCGTTCTTGTTTCTTATTTGGTACGTATTTGTCTATTCCCTCCTTGTAATTTTCTTTTAATATGTACCATTTCTCTTCCATCTTTGTTTATTCATTTATGAAGTTTTCCCAGTTGGCATTTTGAAATAGGAAAAAAATCTGAATTTCCCAAAATCCCTTTTTGTTGTACATTAGCCTTCCTTTTCCAAGTTTCTCATTTCTTCTTAAATAAATTTGTTCTTTTAGTTCGAAGTCTTCCCAATTGATGTCCTGTATTCCATTGTATCCACGATTTCAGGCTCTGGTGTAAATATCAAATCTAATCTCGACGGTTATTTATCGTTTCTATAACTGGTATTTTCCTTTACCCATTGAGTCATTGTGTATTTAATGGTCATATCCAGTGGAATATTTCTCCAAAGTTCTTCTCCACCTTTCACTGCCATTTCTTTCCAACATAATTCTTTTGAGTTAAAGTCTCCCATAATTACTATGTTTCTTCCTTATTTTCAATAATTCAATTAATAAATTCTTTGCATGTTCT
>NC_134796.1:18053756-18058756 GCF_046742065.1 Oratosquilla oratoria
AAGAATGCGAAGAAGAAGAACGCGAAGAAGAACGCGAAGAAGAACGCGAAGAAGAACGCGAAGAAGAACGCGAAGAAGAACGCGAAGAAAAACGCGAAGTAGAAGAAGAAGAAGAAGAAGAACGCGAAGAAGAAGAACGCGAAGAAGAACGCGAAGAAGAATGCGAAGAAGAACGCGAAGAAGAACGCGAAGAAAAATGCGAAGAAGAACGCGAGGAAGAAGAAGAAGAAGAAGAAGAAGAAGAAGAAGAAGAAGAAGAAGAAGAAGAAGAAGAAGAAGAAGAAGAAGAAGAAGAAGAAGAAGAGGAACGCGAAGAAGAAGAAGAAGAAGAAGAAGAAGAAGAAGAAGAAGAAGAAGAAGAAGAAGAAGAAGAAGAAGAAGACGAAGAAGAAGAAGAAGAAGAATACCACCTGACCCCGACTTACCCAAGCGCTTTTTCAAGAATATTTTTAGGACAAAGTGTCACTGTAATACCACCTGTCCCCGACTTCCACAGCGTTTTTTAGAAGAATATTTTTATTTAGACTGATATATATATATATATATATATATATATATATATATATATATATATATATATATATTTATACATATATAAAGTATATGTAATATATATGTATATATATATATAATACATATATGATATATACATATATATATATATATATATATATATATATGTATATATACATATATGTTTATATGTATATATTTATATATATGTATATGTATATATATATATAAATATATATATATCACAACAAAGATATGTCGTAGCACATTTGTAAAATAATACTGATGATCCAATTTCGGAGAAACATTTCCCATGGTCAATGGTCACCAGATTGTATTTCTTCTTTTGCTATAAATAAAATGTTACCATCAACATTAGCGGTGGACAAAAATCACCAAGGTCCATGCAACGCCGGACATGTGACCTGAGCCACCAAAATCCGAGCATACGTGCCGGGCGTGTGACCTAAGCCTCCGTCCCTTCTTGCTACCTCACTGTTTCATTATAACTACACATTGTTCTCTACTTTGTAACTCATATCTGCTGAAGAGGATCACAGTAAGTGATCGAAATATACAGATCTCTACATCTTTGCTTATTCTTCTCCGAAAGTGGGTCATCAGTATTATATATATATATTATATATATGTATATATACATATATATATACATATATATTTACATATATATACATATATATATACATATATATATATGAGTCAAACACAAGAAAAATATGACGTCAGTACTCGCTTCGCGAAGTGAGGACTGACGTCATATATATATATATATATATATATATATATATATATATATACATATATATATATATATATATATATATGTATATATATATATATATTAGTGAACTTAGGGAGCAGGTTTTCATTAATACATTTTCTATTGAAGAATTTTTTTTACAAGAATATAAATACAGAAAAAGAGACATAAAGGAGAGGTCAATTGGTAACACGCGTCATGTTCTGTTGGTGACGCGGGATGCTCCGAAGAGTTCTAAAGTGCCGCACATATTTTGTTGGATATTTATTAATGGCATATGGTCTCTAATAAAAACAGCCTCTAAACATTTCAGTTTCTTTCTGTTAGTATCCTTAACCAAAATTGAGGTGCTTTTATTTAGCTGGTCCCGTGTAATGCTGGTATTGTGGGATTTTGTCACGTGGGTTTTTATCGCGCCATTTTGCATATGTTGTGTGAGCCTCTGAGTTAAAGTTTGTGTGGTATGGCCTATATACTCTTCTTGGCAAAGCACACCGTCTTTGTATAAATCACAAGAGTATTTCTAGGCTTACTATTTTTGTGGATAATGTCTTTTAAAGCTTTTTCATCTTTTTTGTACGCTGATGACATTGTATTTTGATAATAAATGTTTATATTATTTTTCTTATTCTCTAACTCTTTATTCTTGGTGTTGGCTTTCTCCATATTACTTTTAATTTCCTTATCGATGTCCCTCATTGCAAAGCCATTGTTTGTTAAAATTTGCTTGACTCTAACAAGTTCTTGGTGTAGTAGTTGCCAACTGGAATAAATTTCAAAGGCTCTTGTGACATAGGCACGTATTACGCTCATCTTATATTATGCCTTTTGTACCATTTACCTTTTCTAGACGTTTGGATAGATGGTACAAAAGGCATTTTCACTACAACTGTCTATAGAAAACCAACTAATTCAAGAAGATATCTAAACGGTTCTAGTGAATGTCCCTCCAAATATAAGATGAGCGTGTTACCAATTGACCTCTCCTTTATGTCTCTTTTTCTGTATTTTTCTGTATTTATATTCTTGTAAAAAATTTCTTCAATAAATTTACCAGAAGATGCCTAATGTATAGGCGAAACGTCGTTAAATGTTTTTTTTTATTTCCAAACATGTATGATCAGTCCATACTCTGATTGGATATCCCAGTATCATATCTCTAAAACTTTCTAATGAATATATCGCTGCTAATGTTTCTCTTTCTGTTATAGAGTAGTTTCTTTCTGCATTATTAGAAAGTCTTGAAGTGTAAGCTATTGGTTTCAAAGTTCCATTTCTCTCATGCATAAGTATTCCTCCTAATCTTATGTCAGATGCATCAGTGCAAAGAATGAATTCTTTATCATAGTCTGGATATATTAAAGTTGGAGAAATTGTGAGTTTATCTTTCAACTTGTCAAAAGCTTGCTGTTATGCAGGTCCCCACATGAAATTTGAGTCCTTCCTCAACAGAGAACTTAATGGATTAGCAATGTCAGCATATTGTTGAATAAATTTTCTATAATATCCTGTCAATCCCAAGAAACTTCTTACTCTTTCTAAATTCTTTGGAACTGGAAAATTCCTTACTGCTTCAGCCTTTGAATTCACTGTACTAAGTCCCTGTCTGTCTATCTTATTTCCCAAATAGATAACACTGTCTTGCAAGAACTTACATTTTTCAAGTTTCACTTTCAAGCCTGCTTCAACTAGTCTTGAGAATATTGAATCTAAGTTCTTAGAATGCTCAACCGCTGTCTGGAAAACTATCAAAATGTTATCTAGGAATACATTGGTAATGTTTCCTAACAACCCATCTAGAATTGTATTCATTAATCTCATGTAAGTTAATGGACTATTACATAACCCAAATGGCATTCGTTTGAACTCATAATGTCCCGTTGGAGTAGAAAATGCTGTGAACTCTCGTGAGTCTTCATGCAACTCTATTTACCAAAAAGTAGATTTGATATTTATAGTGCTAGAATATCTATTCCCAGTTCAAAAACTTCTGAGAATGTCCCCTATTACTGGTAATGGTAACCTGTCACGTCTGGTGTGCTTATTCAATTCCCTATAATCAATAACTGGGAGAATAGTGCCATCTGATTTTGGCACCAAAATCAAAGGAAAATTCCACTCACTTTTACTATGTTCACTAATATCCTGCGATAACATTTCAGTGATTAGTTTATCTACTATTGCTAATTTAGAGTGAGGAACTCTGTAGGCGGGTATGTAAATAGGCTGAGTTCCTGGTTTTAATTTAATCTGATGTTTTAAAACAGTTGTTTTGCCTAAGGCGTCCCCCGGCAAAGCAATTGCTTTATTGTGCTTCACAAGCAAAGTAACTAAACTTTCATCAAACTCAGGGCAATTAATAGGTTCTAATTGATTCTTGTGTTTCTTTCTTAACTCTATTTCTTCCTGAACTGAACAAATTGATGAAATTGGTAATTCCACCTCCTCAGTACTCTCATTTAAAATCTTGATGGCTTTGGTACACACCTGAAAACATCCTATTTGTGTACCTTTCCTTAAAGCTATATTTCTTTTTAAAGTATTAATCGTTAATATTTCTACTATGTTCATATTTGACTTATAAATCCCTGAGTCCAATTTCAAACCTTTTAATCTAACTGATTCTGGGGTGGTCGAAATTTCAGAGTCTACAGTGACGCCCTTCAACTTCATTTGAACCCTGTTAATTGCTTTGGAGTGTGATAATGTCGACTTTATTACGCCACCATCCACAATTTGCAAGGCTTCATTTGTAGTTAATATATTAATAATTTCTGGGATTTCTTGAACATCTGAATTGGGTTCACTATATGTGGCTTTACTTTCTGTTGGTCTGGACCGCTCGGCCTCGTTATCTAAAGTTAGATTGTTATGTTTCTTCTCTATGTCTAGAGATTCATTGATTCCTGTCACTGGTCTTAAGTCTGGTTGATTTAAAAATGGGATTAAATGTGATTTCACTAAAATCTCCAAGTCAGCAGGACATATGGCCATATTCTCTTTTCTCATAGCTGCAAATCCTATCAATAAATCTCCTAGAAAAACAGATTCTTCTACAACTATCATTGGAATGTCTAAATGTTCATTTGTATATAAGATAACTTCTAGTTCAACTTTACCTAATGTTTTTAACTGATTTCCAGTTACTCCTTGCAATAAGTAATGGATTGGTTCCAAGATTTTCACTACTGGTTTCAACTGGTTTAAAACTTTACTGTAATTACATTAACTACAGATTCTGTATCAATAAATATTTGAATAGGTTTATTGAACACTCTACCAGTTGTAATTGTCAGTTTTTTTCTTTCACCTTTCTATCACTCTTATGCTTAATATAATACCTTCTATTTGTATATATGTGGAGAGTTCTGTAATATTGGTTTATTCTGTGTCTGGGTGTTTACCTCTTGTTTCGTGGTGCATACGAAAATTTCTACATACGTGGGTTTTATGGCCTATTCTTTGGTGATACATACAGAAAGGTGGGTTTCTAAACTGATACTCATCATGACCCCATATTTGTAATTTCTACAAATAATTCCATAATAACAGTCTTGTGTTTTATGTCCCCAAGTATTACAATTAAAACATATAATTCTGGTATCCCTGGATGGACTTCTAACTTTCTGTCTATGTCCTAATTCTGTTTTCTTAAACTCTCCTTTAGAGTTTCTCTGTTGTCCCACTGTCATCACATATGGATTTA
>NC_134796.1:18073756-18076256 GCF_046742065.1 Oratosquilla oratoria
CAAGCTTGTTCATAAATAGATATACAATGCATATATATGTATATATATATATATATATATGTATATATATATACATGTTTATGTATATGTATATATATGTGTATATATATATATACATATATATATATAAAAATATGTATACATATATATGTGTATATATATATATACATATATATATATAAAAATATGTATACATATATATATATATATATGTATATATATATATATATATATATATATATTCTGTTAAAAACGACAGCAACAGAATTATTAATTAACTTTTTCCGTGAGCTCTCAAGTTTGCGAAAAGTAGATTTCTGGTAGGGGGAAAGGGAGTAAATCAAATTTCCAAAATTTAAAAGCACGGGGAGAAGTCACCGTGTTGAACCTGGGGGAGGTCATCCATATGAGCACGAACACTAGGAGAGATCACAGGTTGTCGGAAACAGTACTCGGAGAGGTCACTCCCGGGTTTGGCGCCAATCTGCTTCTCAGTCTTTGGGAACGACGTATGGCAGGATGTTCTTCTCTTTGGCGGGGAATGGGAAGTCTCTGTGGAGGAGACCCCGATTTCTTGAGATGGTCCATCTGGCTCCTCCGAACAGGTTTCATGCTAGGGAGGAGGGCGAAGTCATTTACTTGCCTATTAATGGCAGGTTGCAACTGCTTTATCCAGATGGCTTCCAAGATAGCCAAGCGCTGTGGATCCTCTTCTTTTGCCACAACTTCGGTGTTTTTTACCATAGTCTCCCTATCAAGGTGGCGTCGATGCTGGGTCCAGTGGTGTCGCTTAGGCCCTCCGTGTTGCAGGTGCATGGTGATTCTTCGGGATAATGTGGTGGTCGTCCTTCCCACGTAGACTGAAAGGGGCGTGCAGTGCTCCTCTGGGCATGTGTATTTATAAATACACATGCCCAAAGGAGGACTGCACGCCCCTTGTGTGTGTGTGTGTGTGTGTGTGTGTGTGTGTGTGTGTGTGTGTGTGTGTGTGTGTGTGTGTGTGTGTGTGTGTGTGTGTGTGTGTGTGTGTGTGTGTGTCTGTGTGTGTGTGTGTGTGTGTGTGTGTGTGTGTGTGTGTGTGTGTGTGTGTGTGTGTGTGTGTGTGTGTGTACGTGTGTACGTGTGTGTGTGTGTGTGTGTGTGTGTGTGTGTATGTGTGTGTGTGTGTGTGTGTGTGCGTGTGTGTGTGCGTATATACATTATATATGTATATGTATATATATATACATATACATATATGTATATATATATATATATATATGTATATATATACATATACCCATGTATATGTATGTATGTGTGCATGTGTGTATGTATATATATACATATATATATATAGTATGTGTATATATCTAAATATATATATACATATATATATATATATATATATATATACATATAGAAATCCAAGAAATGGCGCGTGGTATCCATATTTTGCAGTAATTCACAAGGCACACGTGAAAATAATATGCAGAAAAAACCACTGGGAAATAAGAAGCTTAGTCCGAACGTTTTCGTCTATTTAAGACATTATCAAGGAATACACAGTTACAGAGACAAAGGTGGATATATATACATAAAGTAAAAGACAAGCTAGGAACATGGGAAGTACACACAAGATGCTTCACAATCAGGTAGAGCCGATGTTTACATATACGGACGTTGGTCCATGACGTTACGTCACCCCCGCTTAGTAGCACTTGGAGAAGTTCTTACAATTTTATCAATAACAAAATCATCAAGTTTAAATAATCCTAAACTTAAATTGATATTATGGTCAAAGGTTTGTTTAATATGACTGGATTTGATGATGTTTCTTTCTAATAAGGATCTACAAGAAATTATTACATTCGAATTATCCCAGTCAATAGGATGATTGTGGTCTCTTACATGGACAAAAAGGCCACTGGAACTTTGCCCACTCCTTACACTATATTTGTGCTGATTTATCCTAGTTTTTAAGTCTTTACCAGTTTGGCCGATATAAAATTTGTTACATTTAAGGCATGGAATAGAGTAAACACAACCCTCGTTTGCTTCAGGTGAATTTTTAATGAGCTTACTTTTTATAGTATCATTTTTGAAAACCAAGTTGATGTTGAATTGTTTGAGAATATTAGGCAGACCAATTAATTTCTCACTGTAAGGAATAACCAAAGGGTTCTTTTTGTTAAATACTTTTCTTACGTGTGAGGTGTTATGGAAAGTTTTGTAAGCCATTTTATGAGAAGTGTTTACTAAGTGCTTTGGATATTTTAATTCAGAAGCTATGCTATATATCTTCCTCAGCTCATCATCCAAAAATTCCAGGCTACATATTCTGTAAGCTCTAAGGAACATAGACCTAAAGACAGAAAGTTTTGTCTTCTGATGATGAGCCGAGTAAAAGTGGACATATGATGCGACATTAGTAGGTTTTCTATAAACGTCACATTTAAATTGTATACCATTTCGATGAATTAAAATATCCAAAAATGGCAACTTATTCTCTATTTCTATT
>NC_134796.1:18093756-18101256 GCF_046742065.1 Oratosquilla oratoria
CACACACACAAACATACACACGCACATACTCTCACTTGTTTCGGTGCTCGATAGAATGAGTGGAATGTTGTAGGCCCAGTTGATCATAGTAATGAAAATGGTTCGGCTACAATATTGATATTTACATCCAAATAGCCGCACAAACCAGCGAGTATCACAGCTGGAGTCAGAGATTAGACAGCAGTTCATAAGAATCACACCAGGTGCATTCTCCTTATTATTATTTTTTTTTTCAAAGATGGTTCGCGCTAAGGTTTCTCGCAAATGGATTTGTAATGAAAATCATAACCAATTTACTGGTTATATAGGTTCCCAGTATGAAGTATTATGTAGTTTCAATTTTTTTTTTTTTTTTTTAGATGAGATTGATTGTGTTTCCGAAAATATTTCAAATTTCAAACTTGGCCTTAAGTATATAGTTGAAAAATATGTTATTCATAAGGCTGGGAACTTGATGTACAGGGAATCAGGAAAATATTTTTCTATTTATCGATGTTTATATCTCATTTTGTTTCATTTACTAATTTATTCATTTACCTATTATATTCTATTTCGTTTTTTCTATCTTGTTTCAACTTACAGCATTATAAACCAGAAGTATTTCAGAAAGTATTTAAATTTTTAAATTTTATATAAAGATGGAGCATTAATATAAGGCTGAATATTTGATGCAGAGTGAATTAGAAAAAACTTTAATTGATTGACCTATCTTTATTTCTTATCATCTTATTTAATCTATTTGTCTCTTTCCTTCTCTCTCTCTCTCTCCTTTCTAACACTTACCGCAATGATAAGTGCATATTATATAAGAACATAAGAATGGAAGGGACTGCAAGAGACTTTAAGGCCTACACTATGCAGTGCCGTGTCCGTTACTATCTTTCATCCCTATCCCTTACGTTATCTAATCTCTTCTTAAAACAACCTATAGTTTCAGAGCTCACTACATTTTTGCTAAGTCTATTCTTTTCGTTACTGGCAAACCAGTTCTTGCTTATTTCCTTCTTAAACCTAATTTTGTGCAATCTAAACACGTTACTATAAGTCCAATCCTACTGTCTTAACATGATAACCTTGCCTGCATCACCATTATTAAAACCCTTGACCCACACTTGATCCACTGATTTGAATTTCACAATGCAAAATAAATACGGAAATATGATTGTACATCACTATTTCTGACGATAATACGATTTGTTTTTCTGAATGAATTAAGAAACTTGAAGTTATTTACATGTCTGGCGAAGAACAGGACAAGAAGTCTTTCACTGAAATGGGGGAGAGAAGTTTTCTTCTCTTTAAATACAATTGTTCCTTTATAGACTGAAAAGTATATAATAATTGGTATGTTCTCGTCATCCTGAGTTGGAAATATATCTATTATAAAAGTATAGGAAACGTTGCTGTTATCTCTTGATATATTCATACCAGCATGAATACTGAATAGACAAGCATCACATTGTTTGTCTGCAATAGATGTTTTCTTTTAACTTATGCCAAACTATTTAATTTAGGTCTGAAGTGAAGGCATTTAACTCGTTTCCATTGAATCCCACAGTGGCTTGGTACTTTCCATTTCTTTCCTGCCAGAGGCCAAGCCATTTTATTTACGTTAATCTAAATATAGTTTTCTTATGTACAAATCAGTCAAATGAGAAACTACAACCTTAATGAAACAAGATTATGTACAACACTCCAGTACGTTGATATATTCAGTTTATCACGTTCTAGGAAAATGCCAGGCGTTTTCATTCGGGTAAGTGGTGATCTGAATGATGGAAAGATTTCTGGAACATGAATTACCTAGGACAGACTACCCGCTCGCGCGGATTCAGTTTTTGTTGGTGGACAAGAGAAATCTGCAGGGAAATGAAATGATAGCAATGTATGAAATGGGGCCGTCGCCACCGAGCACTTTTAAGTGATATTGACTGGGGGTTCACTCCCTCCACATCTGCCTTCCATACCTCTTTTACTAGTCTTTCTTCACTCATTCTTTCCATGTGTCCAAACCATCCTAATACTCTTTCATCAACCCTATCTCCCAACTCCCTTTCCACCCCTGTTCTCCTCCTCACCTCCTCATTTCTCACTCTATCTAACCTAGTAACCCCCATCATACTTCTCAGACACCTCATCTCAAACACATTCAAACTCCTTCTCTCTTCCTCTCTTATGTTCCATGTTTCTGCCCCATACAGTGCTGTTGGCACAATCACTCCTTCATACAGTCTCCTCTTAGCACCCATTCCCAAATGTCTATTCCTCATTACACTCTTCAATCCACCAAGGCATTTACTCGCTTCTCTCAATCTACATTCTACCTCCACCTTCACTCCACCTTTTCCTGCCACTTTTGCATCCAAGTATCTAAAACTATCCACTTCCTCCAGTCGCTCCCCCTTTATGCTCACTTCCAGTCTACTCCCACTTTCACCCCTTGTACATCTCATCACCTTACTTTTACTCACATTTATCTGTAGCTTTCTTCTATCACATACTCTCCCAAACTCTGTCACCAACTTCCTCAATCCCTCCTCCGATCCTGCCACAAGCGCAGTGTCGTCCGCAAACAACAGCTGACTCACCTCCCACTTTTCTCCATTTTCTTTAACCATCTGCAATCCCTGACCCACTACCCTTGCATTTACCTCTCGCACCACCCCATCCATGTAAAAGTTGAACAGCCAGGGCGACATAACGCATCCTTGACGAAGTCCCACCTTTACCTCGAACCACTCACTCTCTCCATTTCTAATCCTGACACAAGCTCTACTACTCTCATAAAAACTCTTGACAGGTCCCAGAAGCTTTCCTCCTATCCCGTATATCTGCATAACCTCCCACAGTGCCTTTCTGTCTACCCTATCGTAAGCCTTTTCCAGATCCATAAAAACCCCAAAAACATCCTTCTCCTTTCTCACATATATGTCTTACCACAAAGATCTGATCTACACAACCTCTACCCGTCCTAAATCCACACTGTTCCTCACCAATTAATGGAAGGCAGATGTGGAGGGAGTGAACATGAGGGGACGTCCTAGGATGAGGTGGATGGATGGGGGGAAGGGGGCTTTGGGGAAGAGGGGAATGTCTGTTGAGGAAGGACGGGAGAGGACAGAAGACAGGGGTGAATGGAGAATGGTTGTATATGGATGATGTTGTGATGCATGAGGTGGAATGGGCGGGGGGATGGGGGGATGAAGTAGTATGTGTGAGTAAAATTTGACGCAACCCAAAGGGATTTCTCCCCGTCTTCTCCTTTTATGCATGGTGGGATGGAGAGGGGGGTCGCCGATTTAATGAAGCGGCCTTGCTGTGGATGTGCTGTGTCTTGCGACACTGCTTCTGACCCAGGGCAGTGGACAAGGTGCAGGGATGACCCGTCATCCAGGAGGTGCTAAGGTAAGAGGGAGGGTGGAGGGGGTGTGGAGTGTATTTAGGGATGGAATGGGTGGGAATGATTTTATGCCTTTTCCTTTTTGGCTACCTCCCTTGTAAGAGGAAAAAAGCCTTGGTACGAGTATATGTATGTATGTATGATTGGGAGTTGTATCTTGGCGCAGAAACCTTATGGCAGGAGACTTTGACATCGTGGTTTGCATCTATTTCAACCAAAAACGGGGAAAATGATCGGAGCCATAGTCGTAAAGAAAGGTAGAAACTCATGATTATTTTAGTGAGAAGTAGACTGAAATAAGATGCAGTATTTCTAGAGGAGTTCTTAGAACCCAACTACAATTATACATAATACTGGTTACATAGATATTTAGGAGAGTTTACTGAGGTGGGAATGTAGACGGTATTCAAATTTTTTGAGAGTCGAAGCTAAACGGTGAGGTGTTAGTGAATTACTATACTCTTAAATGGTGGTAGTTGTCGAGATCCTACGCCAGTTGCGGCCGAAGCCGTCACTTCTGCCCTATGTTCTTAGACTGTTGGAGCAAGTAAAAGGAAGTCACTACTAGGAATCGAGGGAGATGCGCGAGATTCAAACCCAGAACTAAATGAACGCGAGGCAGGCACGCTTCCAATTACGCCACCAACGCTCAATTTTAGAAGCTGCTTCGTAAATTTAAGCAAGATTGTAGGATGCCTGCCTCTTTTAAGGGTATTATACGGCGCACCCATGATACTTTGAGATATTGTTGTGAAGTATAGTGTAGGCGCGTCCGGCTTCTCTCCTACTTATTTATGAGAGAGGCAAGGGCGCGTCCTTCCCCCCCAACAATATTCGACACCTGCATTACCTGAGAATTGGACAGAGATTTCGATCAATATCATTGCGGAGCATTTATTGACAGCATTAAGGTTGTCAACCTTGTCTTTGCCAATGTGCTGTACTTCTTACCTGAGTTGCTGGAGGCCCTAGTTGCAGTTCTTGAGTATTGAGTACATATAGGTGAAACTGCTTGGATGCCAGTTCTCCTGGACCAGTGAGATTGAACTACTCCAGTCCGAATGCTTTCACTTCGTGCCAGTATGACTTTCCTCCGTTGGAGTCAGAGGGCCAACTTATGAAAATACCGAGGAAAAGAAGCGCTGAAGAATGAATTCCTTGCAAGGGCGTTACTTTGTTAATATGGAGACGACCTGAAATCTTTATGTCAACAATCGATTGTCCTTTCTCTTCAAGCTGTGATTTCGGGAAAGATCTTAGATAACTAAAAAAAAAAAAAAAAAAAGAGATCCTTCTGTTGATATTGTGCACCTTTAGCTTGATCGAAGGGAACAAGTCCCACACTGCTAAGATTCGTGGTTTGGAATTTTCGAGACCCCATTGTCTGCATCACCAAGTAACCTGAAGAACGCTGAGAAAGGAAGTGTCGCCATTGCACCTCTTCAATAAATTTCATTCGTTTGCTGTCTGGCCCTTTAAGACTGGTCGGAGTACGTCTTTTGCTATTCGGAAAATTAGTTTGTGTAGGATTATATCCCCCACAGGTTTCGCATCAATCAAAACAAACCAAGTTCTTTTAAGATTGTGCTTGAAAAAAGGCCAAGTAAATCTGCAGAAATGGCTTCTAGCAAGATGAAAAAAGTATATATGTATATATATATATATATATATATGTATATATATACATATATATATATATACATATACATATGTATATATATACATATAATATATATATATATATATATATATATATATATACAATCTAAATAACCGTCGCGCAGAGGATTCGAACCACCGCCAGTAGACTCAAGAGTCCGTAGCACCCGCCTTAGACCACTCAACCATAGATCAGATCGTCTATGGTTGAGTGGTCTAAGGCGGGTGCTACGGACTCTTGAGTCTACTGGCGGTGGTTCGAATCCTCTGCGCGACGGTTATTTAGATTGTATGATTGATGTCGCTGTCCACTAGCACATTTATTCATATATATATATATATATATATATATATATATATACATATATATATATGTACACACACACACACACACACACACACACACACACACATACACACACACACACACACACACACACACGACTCGGTGGCGCAGTTGGTAGAACGATGAACTACTAGCATGGTGGTGCGCGTAGTGCTTGGTTCGAATCCTGCCCAGGGCCGAAATTATTTCGGTACAGCTGCGCTTCGGGTCGTTACTCTCTGACTCTCGTGGGCGGGGAGTTGGGGGTGTGTGTGTGTGTAAGGTCATAGCATTACCCATAGATCGGACCTACGAGCTCTGAGCTCTCTTCCAGGAGGGAAATAGCTGTCGATCACGAGTCCAACACGTGATCCAAAGACCAAGTGAATACACACACACACACACACACACACACACACACACACACACACACACACACACACACACACACACACACACACACACACACACACACACATATATATATATATATATATATATGTATATATATATATATATATATATATATATACATATATATATAAATGAAACACACTATTGGCTTTTGGATCCTCCATTAGTAATCCCCCCCCCAAGAAAAATACTATTTGTCACAGAGCCCATATCACAGAATACCTCCTTCAGTAAGATACCAAATTGCCCATAAGAGATGAGAGACAACGCCCAGTTGTCATGCTCTAGAGCCATTTTCTGTATAGAATTTTTCTTTATACTTTTAGTAAAGTGCAAGGTCAGAGAAAGTAGTCATTTTTTCGCAAATAAAGAAACGAGAACCTTGGTTCTCTAGATATCTTCAGACTCGTAGAATATATTTGGTATATTAATATTGGTACTGCCATTGGCAATGGTATTAGTATTACTAGATTATTATTATTGTCCGTTTTGGTAATTATATTATACATGTTAGTCTTTAATGATGGATTCAATGTTGGTAATTGTATTTTTGCTGGCGTTAAGGTTAGTAGATGAAGGTGTCTGTAATAGTATTGGAATTGATGCTGGAGTTAATGCTGATGATACTGGTGCTTGCAATGGTGCAAATAAAGCATCAGACGACAATTCTTCTTTCAAAAATAATGAGAGAGAATGAGAGGAGATGAAAAAGCTGAGGAGGAATGTGAGGAAGAGTGGAAAGAGAGAGAGCAGAGGAGGGAAGAGGAAGAAGAGATCAGAGGAAGGAAGAGCAGGAAGAAGAGTATGAAGAGAGCAGTAAGAGGAGGAAGAGAACAGAGGGAAGAGAACAGGGGAGGGAAGAGTAGGAATAAAGCTGAAGAAAAATTAGGAGGAATAGAGGAAAGGAAGGAAGGGGAGGAAAAAAGAGAGAGGAGATAGGTAAAGTGCAAAGAAGGAAAGGAGTGCAAGGGGGAGAGCAAGGAAAGGGGAAGGAGAAAGAGGAGGTGGAAGGGGGAAGGGAGGTGGGGTATAACCCATGGCCAGACCTGAAAGCCAATTCCACGACGAAATTGCTTGTGCACTCGGTCCGCCCACCAGAAAATGAGATACATATAAAAATGGCGATAGATCTTGACGCGAATTTGAATGGTTACAATGATACCAAGTGATAATGATGACGAGGCAGATCCTTCTTGTAGATGGAATGCGGAGCCATAGAGAAACTAAATGTATGTACTGGTGTATCCAAGTGAAATATTTTCATGGGGGCAAACAAGGCTGAGAGCTAAGACACATCCTCCTTTGTTCTACAGATTCAATTTGCCGCACAATTTTCCGGTGATCTTCTGAGACTTTCTTCAGTAGTTTTGCAAAGGGCAGCGACTTTTCGGCACCACCGTGGCCCATCATCAGGCTTGGTCTTATTGGGTCTGACGGGAATGGTATCTTGTGCGGTCATATGTGGATTTTATATTGAGACGGGATATACTCGTAGGTAACGTTCAAAGGTGTCTACGTGGGGTGAGGTTGAAGTGTTCCTCGACTAAGGTATACCAGGTGTGGACTTCGTGGCGTTTTGATGAAGGAAGGATTTTAGATTTTTCGATTTGTGAGTTAATGTGGGTTTTGTTGTATTTATGTAGATTGCTTCTATAAACAGGAGTGTGAGAGATTTTTTACTCGCCTTTGATGAACTTAGTTT
>NC_134796.1:18111256-18122141 GCF_046742065.1 Oratosquilla oratoria
TAATTGTTTATCTATCTATATATTTATCTATTTATTTATTCATTTATTTACTCATTTATCTATTTATTTATTTATTTATTTATTCAATTGTTTATTTATCTATTTATTTATTTATTTATCTATTTATTTATTTAATCATTTATTTATTTATTTATTTTCATTTGTTTATTCGTTTATTTCGTATTTATTTGTTTGTTTTTCGTTTTTTTGTTGTTTGTTTGTTTTTGTTAGTTAGTTAGTTAGCTAGTTAGTTAGTTAGTTAGTTAGTTAGTTAGTTAGTTAGTTAGTTAGTTAGTTAGTTAGTTAGTTAGTTAGTTAGTTAGTTAGTTAGTTAGTTAGTTTGTTCGTTTGTTTGTTTTTTGTTTTTTGTTTATTTGTTTGTCTGTTTGATTGTGTGTTTTTGTTTGTTTGTTTGTTTGTTTGTTTGTTTACTTATTTATTTGCGCCTTGCTGTGGATGTATTTGTTTGTTTGTTTTTATCTTTGCCCTTTTTGGCTCCCTTAGAAGGGGGAAATGCCTTGGTATATGTATGTATGTATGTATGTATGTATGTATGTATGTATGTATTTATTCATTCATTTATTTATATATTTGTTTATTTGTTTATTTGTTATCTATTATTTATTTGTTTATTCATTTATTTATTTATTTATTTATTTATTTATTTATTTATTTATTTATTTATTTATTCATTTATTTATTTACTTATTTATTTATTTATCTATTTATTCATTTATGTATTTATTTATTTATTTATTTGTTTTAAAATTTCTATTTTCATCTTTTTCATTTATCTATTTTATTTTTTAATCATTATTATTATATATATATTTTTTCCCACACTTATTCGCGTCGGCTAACCTGGGCATGTCACTCGATCGCTCACTCGATGAAAACCAAATAACGAAGTCGCAAAGGTTTCAGGATCCAATCAATCGTGAATAGTCTTTGATGCAATCACGTTGCTTACGTTTACATTAGGTCCTGATGGATCCAACCCTTTTTTCTGAGAGGCGCAGTGGGATAAATAAATTCTCTTGGCGTCCATGGGTACCTGAAGCGAAAGGAATCGTATGACCATAGTCTGAAAGTTAGTCATAGTGGTAAAGAGGCTTGGAAACCCTTTCACTCCCATAGCGTGGGTTTCAGTCCTCATTTGAATAAGTACGGGACTCGTAGTAATGGATTTAAATTGGACAAATTTATGTTTAAAAAGGAAATGGGGAAGAATTGTTTTACCAACGGAGTGGTTAACGGATGGAATATACTTAGTAACTATGCTGTGAACGCTGATATATTTTGTTGTTTTATAAGAAGATTAGATAGCTTTATCGATAGGAATGACAGGTGGTAAGGGACATGGAACTGCCTAGTCTCCTTCATTCTCATATTCTTATGAATAGGAATAGAATCGTCTACATTTCGTTTAAGTCTATATAGCGTGCTGTCAGCAGTAGATGGTCATGTACGCGATTTTCTTCTCTGTGGCACATGTCTCTAAGGACAAAAATACCTTATCAATAATTCGCTTGACCTCAACATATGGCATAGAGTGATCTTATCTCGTATATGATCTATTGTAGCATTTACAGTAAAGGGTATATTGACCTAAGTGCACAATTCTTGTTATTGTGGTGAATCATTGTACGTATGATAACCCTTTCACTCACAAGCTATCCTCGCCAGAATAAACGTACAAACTATGAATTCAGTGAAAAGATGAATTGGCATCAGGTGTACTTAAAAAAGGTTCAATAAACGAAGTGTTGTGTTTTTAACAAAGGTACCACCCTCACATGGCGTGTACTCAAACCATCAGTTTAAGCCTTCCGTTGCGAAGGAGTCTTTCCCATGAGTAAAGAAAACCGTGGCAGGTACAACAAATGCACTAATAGTGAGGAAATGCGCATTAATTCCATAAAATCACTTGAGCAAAATCTATGAAATATGATATCCTGTGTATAACCTTTGATTATTAGAATTTCTCATACTGAGCTGACATCTTGATTTCATTTAGGTGCAGGATCCCACCATTTGCTGAATAAAATATTTCTTTTTGATAAAGAACCAAATATGCGAAGCTTACCATGGTGGCAAAGGAGTTCAATGCCTTGTATGTGTGTGTGTGTGTGTGTGTGTGTGTGTGTGTGTGTGTGTGTGTGTGTGTGTGTGTGTGTGTGTGTGTGTGTGTGTGTGTGTGTGCGTGTGTGTGTGTGTGTGTGTGTGTGTGTGTGTGTGTGTGTGTGTGTGTGTGTGTGTGTATTCACCACCACCTCTACCACCACCACCACCATTGTCTTTGGATCACGTGTTGGACTCGTGATTGACAGCTATTTTCCTCGCGGAAGAGAGATCAAAGCTCGTATGGCCGATCTATGGGTAATGCTGTGTCTTTACACGCACACACACACTCAACTCCCCGCCCACGAGAGTTGGAGTAACGAATCGAAGCGCATCGATTCTGAAATTATTTCAGCCTTGGGCACGAATCGAACCCAGACCGTCGTAGTGACAGTCGGAGACTACCAACTGTGTGTATTACACATTCCTTACGAAAATGAAATGAGTGACTTTTGCTAAATGTCACTGGCAGGAATGATCCCTTCCGTACAGGGTGGCAGTTGTCATTTTCCTTTTTTCCACCGGATAGCTATTTTATTCAGTCAGGTTAAATCCCTCTGGGAGAGGGTATATTGAGTGACATGCCCTCTGCCACCCGAACGGTAGTTCTTTAGAGAGCACCTCCTAAGACTTTATTTATTCATTTATCTATTTATTTATCTATTCATTTATTTTATTTGATTTTTTTCAACTGGAGTCGAGAGCCAGATGGGCCAATGTAAACATCTACCAATTTTGAGAGCAACCTACCATCGACCTGGAAACTGAATATCCCTATTCACTCTAGATAGCCCTCGTTTGATCCAATTTGTTCGCCACATATATATAAATCACAAAATCTATATGTCCTGTCTACCAACAGGCAAATCAGTCCACTGCATATTAAAGAAATAAAGATGGAAAAATATCAATGTCGTTGAGAAAAAAAATTACATGAAATTTTTGTTTAATCTTTTCGTAACAGTATTCCTGACGGCACTAATAGATAAATATCAAAACCGATAATATATATTCACATTATATGTCAATGACACCTCGCCTAAAATTTATAACTGATTCTTGCAATTTCCCAGTATTTGACGAACTTCATATTCAATTATTTACGTAAATCAGAATCACGATTGAAAAATAACAGTAACACAGAGAACAAAATAATGATCTGAAGTAGACCTAAAAAAAAAGGAAAGAAAATGGATTTAGACTTTTGACCCCTACTCCTTCTCCTTCTCTTCTCTCTCACTCTCTTTACCCGTGTGTGTGTTTGTGTGTGTGTGTGTGTGTGTGTGTGTGTGTGTGTGTGTGTGTGTGTGTGTGTGTGTGTGTGTGTGTGTGTGTGTGTGTGTGTGTGTGTGTGTGTGTGTGTGTGTGTGTGTGCGTGCGTGTGTGTGTGTGTGTGTGTGTGTGTGTGTGTGTGTGTGTGTGTGTGTGTGCGTGCGTGCGCACGCGCGGGTGTGGGTGTGGGTGCCTGTGTATGCCTCCATATAATGAATCAATTAAGAGGATAAACGCAAAATCTCATAACTTCACTCATCCTTCCTCGCGATCCCTTGCGAAACTTCAGAAACAGTAAAAGGGAGGAAAACGAAGCATTCCTTTGCGTTTTGTCTGTGCTTCCAAAAAGAGAAGGAGAAAAAAATAAAGAATAAAACAAAAATACTTATTCAACGTTTCTTATATGTAAACATAAAAAATCCAAATGCACGTACACGTGATAATGGTGATAAGTGTGAAACTCTCGAAGATTAAAAAAGTAATTAAAGGAGCTTATAAAAATCTGTAGCCGTGTAAAATAATATTGCATAATCTTTGGTCTAAGTTCATGTCCATAGCTTAAACTAATTTTTTAAAATCTGTATACGCATAGTTATTAAATCAAGTGTTTACTCAGCAAAAGGTACTGACTTAACTCTGGCGAAAACTACATCTTTAATATGTAATTGCTATTATATGGGAGGGTGGTAGATGGAAGGGTGGCTGATAAGGCAAATGTAGTGGTATCTAAGAGAAGAGTAGGATAAGTTCTGGATGCACATGTTCTTGGAGGAGAGAGTTGGGGAATATTAAGTCATTTTTGGTGGAAGGTAAATCGGGAGAGAAAGATAGGAGGAGAGAGAGGGAAAGAGAGAAAGGCAGAGTGGTGCTTCGAGCAAAATGTTTAGATGAGAAGAAAAGGGAACAGGGGTACAAGGAAAAGCTGATGGAAGTGTGGGAGGTAGTGAAGGATAGAGAGGAAATAGGAGAGGAAGAGGAATGGGGCTGTATCAAGATGGAAATGATCAGGTGTGCAAAGATAGAAGGAATGGTAGTGAGTGGTGGGATGATGAAGTGAAGAATGTAGTAGAAGAGAAGAAACGAGCATTCACATTCTGGTTGCAAAATAGGACATGAGAAAAATATGAGCGGTATAAAGAAAAATAAAAAAAGAAGCAAGGAGAGCATATATAAAATGGTGACGAGTATGACAGAAAATCTTTGAAGTAATGAAAAGATGTTTTGGAAGGGATTTAAGAGGAAAGAGAGGTGATTGAAGTAGATAAGAAAAGGTAAAAGGCGTAGATGGACAGATTTTAACGGAAGAAGAAACGGTAAGTGGAAGCTGTTGAATGTGGAGGAGGATAGGGAGGCATTGACGGTAGCAATGGAAGGCGCAAAGAAAACGATGGTGATGGGAGAGGAAAATGTAAGAAAAAAAAAAAAATTATGCGCAAATAGTTCCGAAAATTATGAGAACAGTTAAGGCAACTAGGTTAGATGGGTGTAATGCGGAGTGAGAGGTACAGTAATAGTGAACTGGCTATTAAGGCTTTTTAATGCGTATCTAGGAGAGGGTAGAGGAATCAGCTTGTTGAGTGTAGTTGGGGAGGCTTATGGGAGGGTTTTAATTGAGAGCATTAGGAGAGCAGCAAAAGAAATTGGTGAGGAACAGTGTGGGTTTAGGAAAGGTATGTGTTGTGTGTACCAGATTTTTGTGGTAAGACAGATATTTGAGAAAGATTTACCAAAAAGCAAAGATGTTTTTTGGGGCCTTTATGGATTTGGAAAAGGCTTATGACAGGGTAGATAGGAAGGCAATGTGGGAGGTTTTGCAAATATATGGGATTGTGGGAAAGCTGTTAAGGTCAATCAAGAATTTTTTACATGAGTGATGGAGCTTGTGTTAGAAATGAAAATGAGGAGAAAGCGAGTGGCTTGAGGTAAAGGTGGGACTGCATCAGAGATGTGGCATGTGGTTGTGACTGTTCAATGGGTATATGGATGTGGTGGTGCGGGGGGTAAATGCGAGGGTAATGGTCAGAGGACTAGAGATAGTCAAAGAAAATGGAGAAAAGTAGGAAGTGAGCAAGTTGTTGTTTGCTGACGACACTGCGCATGTGGCAGGATCAGACGAGGGATTAGGGGAGTCAGTGCCGGAGTTTGGGAAATTTGCAGGATAAGGTGGGTTAAAGGGAGAGGATTGCATTGAGTTGGAAGTGAGTCTTAAAGGAAAGAGGCTGGAGGAAGTGGGTAGCTTTAGGTATTTGGGCTCACATGTGGGAGAAAAGGTAAGAGTGAAAGCAGAGGTAAATTGTAGATTGAGAGGAGCAAGTGAATAACTCGGGGGATTAAAAAGTGTCATGATAAATTGGCATATGGGAATGGATGCAAAGATGATATTGTATGAACGGGTGATTGTTCCGACGGGTTTGTGTGGGGCAGAGACATGGAATTTAAGAGAGAGAGAGGAACATTTTGAATGTGTTTGAGATGAAATGTCTGAGAAGTGTGGTAGGTGTTACAAGGTTAGATAGAGATGAGAAACGAGCAGGTAAGGAGGAGAGTAGAGTGAAAAAGGAGATGACAGATAGGGTTTATGAATGATTATTGGTGTGGTTTGGACGCATGGAAAGAATGAGTAAAGAAAGATTAGTAAAACATGTGGAAGGCAGAGGTAGGGGAGTGAATTTGAGGGGACGACCGAGGATGAGATAGATGGATGGGATGAAGGGGGTGTTGAGCAAGAGGGGAATGCCTGTTGAGCAAGGAAGGGAAAGGACAGGAGAGAGGGGTGAGTGGACAGTGACTGTGTACTGTATAGATGATACTATTGTGCAAGGAATGCAGGGGCGGGAAATGGAGAGGGTAGGGGCTGCTTATGTGTGAATGGTATATTGACGCAGCCCGAAAAGGATTTCTCCCCGTGTTCTCTAGTTCCACATAAGGGGATGTACAGGGAAGGGTTACCGATTAAGTGAAGTGGCCTTGTTGTGGATGTATTGATTTGTTATATTACTTCTGACCCATGGGAGTGGGCGGGATACTGGGATGGCCCGTCATCCACAATGAGATAGGAGGATGGGGCGGAAAGGGTGGTGGATGGGAGTTGAATGTGTGGGAGTGGGTACATGTCTTTAACTTGGCTACCTCCCTCATAAAAGGGAAAAAGATCATGTAATATAGATAGCTGTTACCATAATTCCTAAGGTATGGTAACCCTCACTAGTTCCTGTTGTCATATCATCTTTTTGATTATGATTAACCGCATTTGCTCTTTATTCTTATCAGTGTCTCCATTGGGCCGCGCGGTAGCCCAGTGGATACCATGTCGAACTCATGAGTAGGTGGTCGTGAGTTTAACTCCCTGGACCTTTTGCGTGGTTCTTGTGTTGGATCCAGACAGCCCTGGCCAGGCGGGGAGACGACCCAAATATCGGCGAAGAAAACCCAGCGGTTTGCCGTAACTGATATGAGTTATCCTACCAAGAGCTTCTTTGCTTTTCCCCCTTCGTTTGAGTGGGATGCTGATTGTCCTCCATTTGTTAAGTATTTTCTTTACAATTGCCCATCCACACCCTCCTGAGTGTTGATAAATAATTACTTTCTAGAAATATCTCACTTTACTTAGAATGTGAGAAAGTACTCGTTTAGGCAAGTCGAGTGGTTTGATTTGATTGGATTAGATATTTAACAATTGTTACAAATTGGTTCACCGGTTTAAGGATGTGGTTAAGGAAATTTTGGATTCCAAGTACACGTAAAGTATTAAATGATGATGGGCAAAAAGTAGCTTGAAGGAATATGTCTGGAAACCTTTGATGTCTGAAACAGGCAGGAGGTCGAGTAATCATATCTTAACGATCGTAAAGCACATTATATTTGTGTTCCTCCGTTCAGAAAGAGTGCGAAACTTATTAATGTTTTTGGTTTGGAACCATCTCTCTCTCTCTCTCTCATCTCTCTCTTAACTCGTCACCTCTCCTCCTCTTCCCCGCTCTTCTCAGCTCGCTCCTCTCTCTCTTCCATCTCCTCTCTCATCTTCCCGTCTCGTCCGCCTCGCTCTTCTCTCATCCTCACTCTCCTCTCCCCGTCTCTTCTCTCCTCTCTCCTCTCCGCTCTCTTCTCTCCTCTATCCTCCTCCTCTCCTCTCTCTGCGCGTCATCTCTCATCTTCCTCGCATCTCTCTCCCCTCTCTCTCCTCTCCTCTCTCACCTCTCCTCTCCTCCATCTCTCTCACCATCCTCTCTCTCGCGCCTCCTCCTCGTTCCTCCTCTCTCTCCACTTCTCCTCTCCTCCTCTTCTCCCCTCTCTCTCTCTCCTCTCTCTCCTCCTCTCTCTCTCTCATTCTCATCCTCTTCTCTCTCCTCTCTCAACTCTGCTCCTCTCCTCTCTTCTCTTCTCTCTCGCTCTCTCCTCTCTCCCTCCCCTCTCTCTCTCCTCTTCTCTCGCCACTCGTCCTCTCCTTCTCTCTCTCTCCTCTCTCTCTCCTCCGCTCCTCCGCTCTCTTCTCTTCTCTCTCTCTCTCCTGTCTCTCTCCGCTCCTCTTCCTCTCTCGTCTCTCTCTCTCGCTCTCTATCTATCTATCTATCTGTCTGTCTGTGTCTCCGTCTGTCTGTCTTGTCTGTCTGCCAGTCTGTCTGTCCTGCAAGACTGTCTCTTTTGTCCTGTCTGTTCTGACTGGCAAGTCTGTCCCTGTCTGGTCTGTCTGTACCTGCCTGTCCTGTCCTTGTCCTGTCTTGTCTGTCTCTCTCTCTCGTCGTCTCTCTCATCCTTCTTCCGTCCTCGATCACTCTCCACTTTCTCTCTCTCTCTCTCTCCGATATCTCCATCCCATCTCCAGCTCCTCTCATCTCTCTCATCTCCGTCTCGTCGTACTCTCCTCTCTCACAGTCATCTCCTCTCGCTCTCTCTCTCTCCTCTCGGTTCTCTCTCCCCCCTCTCTCCTCTCTCATCTCTCTCCTTCACACTCATCTCTCGCACTCATCTCTCTCTCTCCTCGTCTCTCTCTCTCCTCTCTCTCCTTCCTCCCGCCTCGTCTCTCTCTCTCTCTCGTCCTCTCTCTCTCTCTTCCTCCCTCTCTCTCTCATCTCTCTCCTTCTCTCTCCTCTCCTCTCTCTACCCTCTCCCTCCTCCCTCCTTCCTCTCCATTCCCTTTTCCCCTCTCCCTCTATCCCTCTCCATCTCCAGCAAGTGAAATGTTAAAAAAACCTAGATAGATTTAAAACTCTCGTCACTGTTCAGAGGAATTTTATCCTTATACCAATAAAATAACACTAAGGGGTAAGGGGGGGGCCATACATGGCAATAAGTTTTGTTCCGTGAATAGTAATAAAAGGGGTTAAAACGTAAATTTCAGAAATCAAATGAGCTTTGGCAATGTTCATTAATCCCCGATTTACCCCTTTCACCCTTTCATTTTGATAACGTAATCCCCATGGCGTTTAGTCCAAAAACACATACACACATACACTCACGTGCAGACGCACATGCACATGCACACACACACACACACACACACACACACACACGACAGCACACACACCAACACACACATCACACACACCTACACACACCACACAACCACAACACACACACACAACGCACGCACGGGCACGGCACGCACGCACACACACACAACGCACACACACACCCACACACACTCACAACACACACACACCACACGATACACACATACAAACACGCACACACAAACACACACCCGGACACACACACACACACACCCACACCACACAACCCACAACACACTCCCACACCACACCACACTCACACACACACACACACACACACACTTCCACATACACACACACAAAACCCAAACACAACACACACTCACACACACACACACACACACACACAAGGCCAAACACACTCACACACGCACCAACCAACAACACACACACGCCACGCCACGACATTTACACACACCACCACACAACAAACATACACAACACACACACACACACACACCACACACACACACACAACATCACACACACACACTACGCACAACCCAGCCTACACACACACACGAACGCACACACACTACACACACACATCACACACACACACATGACAACACACACACACACACCCAACACAACAACACACACACACACACACACTACACAACACACACCACACACACACACACACACACACACACACACACACCACACACACACACACCACACACAAACTTCTCTTATAAACATGTACCAATAACAATGATTAACGAATAATAATATTACACTGATCGTTTTATTTTTAGACTGAAAATATCAATAGTAGACGGTAAAATATAAAAGCCTTCACTTAGCAGGGAATCAATCTCAATCCGGGGGAATTTCTCTGCTCTGGCTTCCAAGTGTAAAGGCCACAAAATGGTCCCACGGAGCAGCACGGCCTGCGACGTTACCCCAAATCGAATCTTCCGAAGATTAGTATAACTAAGAATAAAATGTTGTGTGTTTGTGTTTCTGTGTGTTAGGAAATTCATTTATCGTTTGTCCTAATAGTAGAGAATATGGTGTTAGAACTATATTCATGGATTCCCGAATTCCCGAGTTCTACTAATATATACATTGCCATTATGTCAATTTCTGTTCATTCACAACTGAACTAGTTTTCTGTTTGAAATTTTTGCATTAATGAGAATCTTTTTGGGAATATATACTTCCAAACACCCTTATAATGGTGTCTTTTTCTACTCTATGTATGTTATATAATATATATATATATATTAATTAGTATATATAAAGTATATATGTATATATACATACACACACACACAACACACACAACACACACACAGGTGCACACACACACACGATTCCCCACACCATACACACACACAAACGAACACCACACACATATATATATATGCTATATATATATATATATATACATACATACACACACATATATATATGTATATATATATATATATATATACATATATATGTACTGTACATATAATAGTATATAGTATAATATATATATAATATAATATATAGTATATATATATATATATATATATATTATATATGTGTGTGTGTGTGTGTGTGGTGTGTGTGTTTTGTATGTATACATATATATATGTATATACACAAACATTGTATGTATATAATATCTTTTAAATTTTTGCATTAATGAGAACCTTTTTGGGGAAACTATGGCACTTACAAACACCCTTAAAAGTGGGCTGTGTATTCTATTCTACTGTATAAATATATATATATATATATTATATATATTATATACTATAAAATATATATATATATCTATATATATAAATATATATATAAATATGAAATTGAAGGTGAAAGAAGTTGACGGAGGAGAAATGGGAGAATTTTTACCGCCTTAACGTTTCGACCCGCAGGGTCTTGATTCACAAAGCTAACAACGCAAACGTAACCGGAAAGTTTATACACGGACGGGTCAATCTTATGGGACGCTTCGGAGAAGCATGTTAATTTATCTGCGTATT
>NC_134796.1:18132641-18160141 GCF_046742065.1 Oratosquilla oratoria
CTGTTGTCCTTGCAATCTTTATACCCGCTTTCAAAAGGAATGTATCAAGGATTGGACTTATGTCGGTGTATGGTACAGTTATATAACGTGTTTTTCTCTGAAAATGTTCGCTATTTCTATTTTTATTTTTGTCACTTGTTAGCTTCGCTTTCTTTTTTAGTTTATACAACAGACATTCAGGATATTGAAGTTTGATGAATGTTTTCATATTATGTTCTACTTCTTCTGCCAGGAATTCTTCATCGCATATTCTAAAAGCTCTTAAAAAGAAACCTATTACTGCACCTGATTTTGTTCTCTCTCTATGACCTGAAAAATAGTGTATATAATCTTCTTTGTGGGCTTTCTATATACCGAGAATTTGACAGTTTTTCCTTTTCTGTGAATGATGGTATCTAAAAAAGGTAATTTGTTATCCTGTTTTAATTCAACTGTGAATTGTATGTTTTTCTTTGCGCTGTTTAACATTTTTAATTTGTTTTCGGTATTTATCTCTTTAGGTATTACTACTAAAATGTCATCTACATATCTCATCCATTTGCTGTTCCTACCCATAATTTGTATGTAATTTTCTGATTCTAACATCTCCATATATAAGTTTGCTAATACTGCAGAAATCGGGTTCCCCATTGCTAGACCAGAATGCTGAGAATATTCAACATCATTAAAAGTAAACGCTCAAAAACCTACGCAAAGTGAAACGAGTTTTATGTAGTCTGTCTTGGGTAGAGGCAAATCTTTATTACTTAAGTTATTCAGTACTTTTTCATGGCTATTATTGCGTCATCTATTGCAACGCGTGTATATAACGATGTTACACCAAAGCTGGCTAAATTCTTATTGCTGAAATCAATGTTTTTGAGTTTGGAAATTAAATCTGAAGAATTACGTAAATGTGCGTTACTGATCGAACCTAGAGTTTTAGTTAGTGGTTTGGCCAAACATTTAGCTAACCTGTGGTGTGTGCTATTAATTCCCGAAGTAATGGGGCGCATAGGAATACCTGGTTTGTGAATTTTTCTCCTCTTATATATAAGTTATGCATACATTCGACGCTCATTTGAATGGAAGTTTTCTTTATTGAAGGGAATATGTACTAATAAACATGTAAATTAAAAAACGCATGCATGCCCATATACGGATAAGGATATGTCTTGATAATGTGATATATATCCTGTGCATCAATGCAGGATTTCAGTATACCCATATGTACGCAATTACTCATTTTTATGACAGGATTAATGTTCACATTAGACGTAGTTGTCAAGGTTAATTATGTTTAAGATATATGGTGCTGGTAAGGAGCCAATATAAGGAAGGGCGTAGCTGCAGCCGAAGCGTTACTATGAGCACAATGCACTTGGGCTGTTGGGACAGGTAACCAGCTATCACTGTTGGGAATTGGTGCAAAAATTAAGCCCAAATCTAGACAAATACAAGACCAGAAGCTTCGTATTACGCCAGTGCACTATAGCAAAGACAGCATTATGCAGAGTATGAGGCCCGTGTACATATAATATAGGGGCATGTCTTGTGGAAAGAGGTGTAGTATGTAATTTGAATGGGAAACGTCCTGTAACTATACTTACTATGCCTAGAATATAGGAATAATTTATATCCCCGATTGAAATAATTAGTACTTTGCCGTGGAAGCGTAGACACAGAGTTGATCGTATACTTATCAATTGTACTATCATAGTGGAGATAGGTTGAACGCAAAATTCCGTGTATGCGTATGTAACTCGAGCATACAGATATATAAGAAAAGTTGCGCTCAACTTATATCTCTCTTGATGGCCCAATCAGTAAGTCACTACAACACTTGTCACGTGCTAGCCCTGGCTCGAGTCCTTGGCCGCGACACATTTCAATTTCTGCAGGCTGGCCTCCGCGGATCTTTCGATGTCGATGGCTTGGAATTAAAGTGTGTTGTGGTTGATAAAAATGTACATCTGTTCACTGGAACCCATTCAGTGTTGTACAGATACTTTCCCACGTTCGTATATTTACCAATTGCACAATCATAGTGGAGATGAGTTGAACGCAAAATTCCGTGTATGTGTATGTAATTCGAGTATACAGACATATAAGAAAAGTTGTGCTCAACTTATATCTCCCTTGATGACGCAATCAGTAAGTCACTACAACACTTGTCACGTGCTAGTCCTGGCTGGAGTCCTTGGCCGTATCACGTTTTAATTTCTGCAAGTTGGCCTCCGTTTATCTCCCGATGTCGATTGCTTGGAATTAAAGTGTGTTGTGGTTGATAAAAATGTATATCTGTTCACTGGGACCCATTCAGTCATATACAAATACTTTCCCACGTTCGTATACTTACCAATTGCACTCTCATAGTAGAGATGGGTTGAACATAACATTTCGTGCATGTGTATGTAACTCGAGCATACAGATATATAAGAAAAGTTGCGCTCAACTTATATTTCTCTTGATGGTGCAAGCGTAAGTCAGTACAACACTTGTCACGTGCTAGCCCTGGTTGGAGTCCTTGGCCGTACCACGTTTTATTTTCTGCATGATTGGCCTCCACGGGTTTCTCGATGTCGATGGCTTAGAATTAAAGTGTGTTGTGGCTGATGAAAATGTATATCTGTTCACTGGGACCCATTCAGTGTTGTACGAATACTTCTCCGCGTTCGTATATTTACCGATTGTACTATCATAGTGGAGATGGATTGAACGCAAAATTTTGTGTATATGTATGTAACTCGAGCATAGAGATACATAGGAAAAGTTGCACTCAATTTATATCTCTCTTGATGGCCCAATCGGTAAGTCACTACAACACTTGTCACGTGCTAGTCCTGGTTCGAGTCCTTGGCCGTACCACGTTTCAATTTCTGCATGTTGGCCTCCGCACATCTCCCGATGTCGATGACTTAGAATTAAAGGTTGTTGTGGTTGATAAAAATGTATATGCTCACTGGGACCCATTCAGTGTTGTACATATATACAAATACACACATACATACATACATACATACATACATACATACATACATACATACATACATACATACATACATACATACATACATATATATATATATATATATATACATATATATATGTATATGTATACATACATACATACATATATATATACATATATATATTATATATATACATTCACACACACACGCAAATATATATGTATATATATATATATTATATATACATATATATATACATATACATGTATATATATTTATAAATCTATACATTTATACACACACACACACACACACACACACACACACACACACACACACACACACACACACACACACACACACACACACACACACACACACACACACACACACACACACACACACACACACACACACACACACACACACACACACACACACACACTCACACACACACACACACACATATATATATATATTATATATATATATATACATATATGTATACATATATATATAGATATATATATATATATATGTATATGTTTATATACATATACACAGATATATATATATATATATATATATATATATATATATATATATATACATATTTATATACATATATATATATAAGTACTGGGAGACCTTAATGCTAGGGTAGGAAATAAACCAATTGACGGAGTGGCTGGGAAATGTGGAGTTTGAGGAAAGAATCGTAGTGGAGAGTTGATGGCTGAGATGTGTCTAGAAAGAGAGTTGACGATAGCAAATGCAGTGTTTCGGAAGAAAGTCAAGCATAAGTACACATGTAAGAGGGTGGTGGATGGAAGGGTGGTAGATAGAGCGTAAATGGATTATGTAGTGGTAGGTAGGAGTATAATAGGAAGAGTTAAGGATGTACGTGTGCTAAGGGGAAAGAGTGGGGGAATATCAGATCTTCTTCTTTTTTTGGGGGGAAGGTATGTTGAGAGTGGAGGATAGATGAAGAAAGAGGAAAAAGACAAAAAATAGGGAGGTGCTTAGAGTGAACTCTTTAAATGAAAATGAAAATGAGAAGGAGTACAGGAAGAAGTTGAGAGAGGAGTGGGAGTGAGTGAAGGATAGATTAGAGCTAGGAGTGGAGGAGGAATTGGGATGGTTCCAGGAGGGAGTCACAAAGTGTGCAAAGATGGTGTGTGGAAAAAAAGCACGGGAGGAAATAGAAGAAAGGGTAGTGAATGGTAGAATGAAGAAACAAAGAAGGTTGTAGAAGAGAAGAAGAGAGCTTTCAAAGATTCGTTACAAGATAGGACGCGGGAGTCATATGAGAGGTACAAAGAAAAGATAAGAGAAATAAAGCACAAGGCAAAGGAGGCAAATAGGAGAGCTGATGTAAAATGGGGTAAGAGTATGACAGAAATTTTTGAAAGTAATAAAAAGATGTTTTGGAAAGAAATTAAGAGAGGAAGAGGAGGCAAATCAAGTAGAGAAGAAAAGGTAAAAGGTGCAGACGGAGAGATGATAATGGAAGAGAAGGCAGTAAGGAGAAGGTGGAAGAGTATTTTAGGGAGTTGCTAAATGTGAGGGAGGATAGGGAGGGAAAGATAGTTGTAGTGGGAAGTGCTAAGAAAATGAGAGTGATGAGTGATAAAAATGGAGGAGAAATAAGGAAGGATGAAGTGAAGGCAGCTGTTAAGATGATGAGAGCAGGTAAGACACCTGGTCTGAATGAATGTCATGCAGAATGTCTAAAGAAAGAAAGTACAGTGATGGTGGACTGGCTGGTGAGGCTATTTAATGTTTGTTTAAGAGAGGGTAGAGTGTCGGAGGACTGGAGGAGTGCCTGTATAGCTCCACTTTACAAGGGAAAAGGGGACAAGTGTGAGTGTAGTAGTTTCAGAGGGATTAGCTTGTTGAGTGTAGTTGGGAAGGCTTATGGGAGGATCTTGATTGAGAGGATTAGGAGAGGAACAGAGGGAGTAATTGGGTAGGAAAAGTGTAGATTTAGAACAGGTAGAGGTTGCGTAGATCAGATATTTGTGGTAAGACAGATATGTGAGAAAGCTATAGGAAAAGGTAAGGATGTTTTTGGGGTTTTTATGGATCTGGAAAAGGCTTGTGGCAAGGTAGACAGGAAGGCATTGTGGGAGGTTATGCAGACACACGGGATAGGAGGAAAGCTTCTAGGAGCTGTCAAGAGTTTTTACGAGAGTAGTAGAGCATGTGTTAGAATTAGAAATGGAGAGAGTGAATGGTTCGAGGTAAAGGTGGGACTTCGTCAAGGATGCGTTATGTCGCCCTGGCTGTTCAACTTATACATAGATGGGGTGGTGAGAGGTAAATGCAAGGGTGGTGGATCAGGGATTGGAGATGGTTAAAGAAAATGGAGAAAAGTGGGAGGTGAGCCAGCTGTTGTTTGCGGACGACACTGCGCTTGTAGCAGGATCAGAGGAGGGATTGAGAAAGTTGGTGACAGAGTTTGGGAGAGAGTGTGAAAGAAGAAAGTTGAAGATAAATGTGGGTAAAATTAAGGTGATGAGATGTGCAAGGGGTGAAAGTGGCAGCAGATTGGAAGTGAGTATTAAGGGACAGCGACCGGAGGAAGTGGATAGTTTTAGATACTTGGGTGTGAATGTGGCAGGAAAGGGTGGAGTGGAGGTGGAGGTAGAATGTAGATTGAGAGAAGCGAGTAAATGCCTTGGTGGATTAAAGAATGTAATGAGGAATAGACATTTGGAAATGGATGCTAAGAGGAGACTGTATGAAGGAGTGATTGTGCCAACAGCACTGTATGCGGCAGAAACATGGAACATAAGAGAGGAAGAGAGAGGGAACTTGAATGTGTTTGAGATGAGGTGTCTGAGAAATATGATAGGGATTACTAGGCTTGATAGAGGGAGAAATAAGAAGGTGAGGAGGAGAACAGGGGTGGTAAGGGAGTTGGGAGATAGGGTGGAAGAAAGAGTATTGGGATGGTTTGGACAGATGGAAAGAATGAGTGAAGAAAGACTAGTAAAAGAAGTATTGAAGGCAGATATGGAGGGAGTGAAGATGAGGGGGCGACCTAGAATGAGATGGATGGATGGAGCAAAATGATCTTTGGGGAAGAGGGTAATGTCTGTTGAGGAAGGATGGGAGAGGACAGAAGATAGGGGTGAATGGAGAATGGTTGTATATGGATGATGTTATAATGCATTAGGTGGAATGGGTGCGGGGATGGGGGGTGAGGTAGTATGTGTGAGCAAAATTTGACGCAGCCCGAGAGGATTTCTCCCCGTCCTCTCCTTTTCTTCTTGAGGGGACGGAGAATGGGGTCGCCGATTTAATAAAGCGGCCTTGCTGTGGGTGTGCTGTTTCTTCCGACACTACTTCTGACCCAGGGCAGTGGACAAGATGCAGGGATGTCCCGTCATCCAGGAGGTGCCAAGATAAGAGGGAGTTAGAGGGTGGAGGGGAGTGGAGTGTATTAGGGATGGAATGGGTGGGAATGGTTTTTATGCCTCTTTCTTTTTGGCTACCTCCCTTGCAAAGGGGGAAATCCTTTGGTATATGTATGTATTAGTCTTTTTCAACAAAATTTATTTTTCACTTTAATTCCATGCCATTAAGATCGAGACTGACAAGGAGCTCGACGGAATCATATACGGAAACTGATACATAGTTAAGCCAAGTACTCGAACTAAGCTGAAACGTAACAAGTGAACAGTTACTTAAACCATTGCGCTATCAAGAGAGATTGGCTTGGCTACGTATCAGTTTCTGTATATGCTTCCATCGAGCTCCTTCTCAGTCTCAATCGTGATGGCATGGATTTAAAGATTAATATTTGCGTACTGGGAACCATTCAGTGTGTGTGCGTGTATACATACATACACATACATGTATATGTATATATATATATATATATATATATATATATGTATATATATATATATATATATTTATATATATAACCCACACTGTTCAGTGAAGGCTAAGGGAGATTTTATTTTCCGGCATAATTGGACAAGTGTTCGGTAGCATGAATTTTGATAGTTTCACCTGGATTTTTTTTTTCTTTCTTAGGTTCATTTTAGTCATATTATTTTTATTTTTCTAATTTTCTCTAATTGATATTAGAAATTATGCACGTACTGCGAACTTCAGACCCAGAGTATACAGCACTGTTTTAATTTTATCTTTTTTCGCGTCATTAGCAGGCGCCTAAGTAAGGCAAAACGGCTTCTGAAAAAATAAGCCACAGCGTAAATGGCGAGGAGCAGACAATTATCAGTAATTTCGAGTAATATGTCTGGGTTGAGTGAGGTAACTTTTACCACCTAGGCTTTCGTGTGTACCTTTGAAACCCTTCGACTCGGTGACTTGCTCTCTGGCCTAGAGCAGACGTGTTTCTGTGGCTGAGGTAAGGTGAGGTGAGGTGAGGTGAAGTTGGTGGAAGAGGATGTGGAGTGGCTTCGAGGTAGGGTGGATGTGAACTTCGGTATTCATCATAATAATTATCTTATCGTGACATTGCTATATCCATAGTACAACAGTGTCGTTTGCTTCCTTCAGGTTTTGGTTTGAGCATGTGGGTCTCTGTGGGTATCCACGGAGGTTGTGATCCCTCATGGTCTGAGGCCTCTCGTCACAGTGACATTCAGTACAGGCGACAAGTACCCACTTGTGAAGGTCGTCTCCAGTTTTGCCCACTTTGGCTCTTGCTCTATTTATATTTGCGCAGTTCTTCCTGCTGTGAGTTGTTTCTCTGGGTAGGCTTTCGTTTGGTCTCCGGTATTGAAAAGGGATGTACGTCAATCAGCTGAATTCTTTGTCGAGCCAAATTTTGACCCATATGTTGAATAAATAATTTTGTATTAAGGGTGAATGTGTATGGTTAACATAAGAATTTGGTGGGGAAAATACCGCGCCGAAGAGGTGTAGTCATGGTAGTGGTTATGGAGTGATTTAAGGAGGGCAGTAGAGCAATGAAAATAGAAATCTATTATTTTTTTTTTAATGAAGAAAAGTCTTTGATAATGAAAGAATGCTGCGTGTCTCTGGTCCGTAGGGATATCACGCAAGTCCCTAAACTATTGATACATATTTCATGAAAGCATTACCCAAATCAGTTGACATGAATTAATTCTATTTTAATAACAGGTAAACAAATCCAACAACTGCATCGTCATTGATAACATTATAACTTATGACTTATTCACAACAAACCAAGCACCGAAGTTGAAAGTACGTGTAATTGGTATACATATACTCGTTATGTTGAAAGAAGAGCAGATAGTTCAAATAAACAAAGTTCTTAAAGGTGAATACCTTCGTTTCTGATGTCTTCCATACGGTACAAGGAACACCGAGGAGAACATGTGAGCGTTTGGGGGCAATTATCTTAGCCACTTGGATCTTCAGTCGGGTATCGGGGATACCATTGAGGAGAGAGTGACCCACCGACACATTCAGAGCAAAGATGAAAGCGGGGCCGACGATGGACGAGGCATTTGTACGTGTTGGTCTCCGAGGGTACTAGGGGCTACTAGGGAGAGTCTTGTTAAACCATTTAACAGTCCCTCACCCTCACCCCTTCAACACAGACTGAATGAAATCATTTGGTGGTAACACGAATCAAATATATAAAGTGTCCCTGTACCCGTGGATTGTTCAGGATAGATTAAGATAGTTGTTTGGCAATACTAACATCATCCTCCCCTCACCTCACCCTCTCTATGGTACCAGCTCCAAAACAGCTTAATAACATCGTCTTGCGTTAGATAATAATAAAATCAAATTCATCAAGACTAGAATTGTCTTTTAAGGCTATCCTCGTCCGGAGGAGGTAAATCAAGTTCATATTAACCCCATAGATTGACATCACCTCCCCCTTCGTATGAATAAAATAGTCAAGCAATAGTCAAACTGTAGCAGCAAAGAGTGAACCCATAGATCTCAGGCCCGGTCCCGGCAGCAGGTGCCAACCTACGGGGCTACACACCCTACTGGGAATGATGATCTATGCATGAGCCGCTAAACAAATATATCTGAACTGGTAACAACAAACTTTGCTCAACGTAAACGGTCCTGGATGGTGATATGAGCAAACGAATGGCTTTCGAACCATCTGGGACTCAATTGCACGCGCTTGCAAATATTGCAGAAACGGAATATGCACTTGAAGGCTCCATAACCGGGAGGAGGTTCATTCAGCTGAAAGAAATCGTCTGACGCTGTCCAGAATCTAAAGAAGTGTCGGTTTGTACGGAAGGGGTTAATCGAGATGTGGTAATGTGAAATAGCACTCTGAAGTGATATTGTAATATGGAACTGGTACATAGCAAGGCGATGTGATACTGTGGAAAAGTGACACTACGCAAATGAATGAATCTGTATTACGTAAACTAAACTAGAAAAAGAATCACTGTTCAGAATGCATTACACATTCCGGAAGCGATGTTCTCACGGAAAGGTCTTAAGAGCATAAGAACATAGAAATGAAGGAGACTGCAAGAGACCATAAGTCCTACACTAGGTAGTTCCATGCCCATTACCACCTGTCATCCAAACCCATAACGTCGTCCAATCGTTTCTTAAAACAACCGATAGTTTGAGCGCCTACTACATGGCTACTAAATTTATTCCATTCGTTGATCATCCTATTAGTAAATCAATTCTTAGTTTAAAGCTATTACTGCGAGTCCTCCCCTGTAATCTTAATATGATGACCTTTTTTGTGGCACCCATGTTAAAGCCTTTGATCCACTTGAACACCTCTATTATATCACCCCGCACTCTGTGTTATTCCAGAGTGTAAGTTAAGATGCCTAAGTCTCTCTTCGTAAGGTAAATTTCTGACCCCATTATTTTGGTCATTCTTCTCTGTACTGATTCTAGCGAATCGATGTCCATTCTATAGGGCAGACACCAAAAATGTACAGCATAGTCAAGGATAGGTCCTACCAACGCTAGATAGATTTTGATAATTACCTCTGTACTTCTGTTCGTAACCGTCCTAGTATTGAAAGCTAATGCACTGTTAGATCTATTCCTGGTATTAATGCACTGTTTCTGGATTTAAGGTCAGGACTCACTAGAACTCCCAAGTCTCTCTCGCACTCAGTTTTCTCTAAAAACTTGTTATATAATCTATATCTGTTTTCAGGGTAGTGTAGCCCTACGGTTAATACGCTGCACTTTGAGATATTGAAGTTCATTTGCTATTTTACCGACCATGTGAAAAAATGTTTAAGATCATCTTGTAGAATCTCGGCTTCTTCCCCTGGCATAATTAGTCGTTCTATTTTAGTGCCGTCTGCAAACTTACTAACATCACTATTAATCCCATTGTTCAATAGTGAACAATAAGGGGCCCAAAGGCAAGTCCTGGGAAACTCCACTAGAAACACTTCCCCATTTGAATTTTACACCATATATGGTGGCCCACTGTTTTCAGTCACTGATCCAAGCTCTAATCCATTCTAAATGTTATTTTCCTATGTCATGGGCTTTAATTCTATATAGTAGTCTCTGGTGGAGTCTACCTTACCAATGCTGATATTAGATAGTTTACTTTCTTCATCCCCACTGAAAATCGGATCGCAGTCAGGTACCTTATCTAACCTTTCCTTAGTAAACACCGAGAGAAATTATTTGTCAAACGCCTCACTCATTTTTTCCTCCAATTCTATCATGATATCTTCGTCGTTTTTCATTGGGCCTATACTTTTCTTTTATTCTATGGTCTGTGGAGATGAAAGAAGCCCTTTGGATTGGATCTCGCTTGTCTGGCAACTTTAATTTCATAGTTACGTTTCACTGTGCGCGTGTTCTTTTTAACCAGTCCTGCCATATCAATATATTTGGATCTAAGGTGTGTTTCCCCGTCTTCTAAATCTTGCAAAAAATCCTCTTTTCATTCCAATCACATATTTCAGCCTGTCCGTCATCCATTTGGGAGTATTACTACTGTATTGTTCCGTATTGGCTTGAGGGGAATAACTTTATTTTGTGCAATTAAAATTAAATGTGTTGGGTTACTTTACATTTCATCCAAATCACTGATCGGGTTATTGCCCTCGCGCATGTAAGTGACATGACCCAAGGTACGCATATTACCTTCCGTGACCCGACACCTGACTGTTCTAATGACGTACGGACTGACCGTGTATCTTACCTCGTAACAGGTCCCTGGGTAGGTCTCGTAACTAACCAGATGTCTTACATACGTTGTCATCTGATCAATATTGGCTCTCCTGAAGTCCGGTAGTAGAAAGTTATTCTAACTTTTTAATTCTTCCAAAATAATATCAAATCTTATTTCTTGATGATCGCTAGAGCATAGACTATCTTCCACTTTTACGTTACACGTTAGGTGCTCATTATCAGTTAGAAGTAAGTCCAGAGTATTCTCTCCCCTTGTAGGACCGGTAATAACTTTTTTAGGAAATTATCTTGCACAAAATATAAGATATTTTGTGCTTCCTGATATCCTACTGAAAATTCCAAGTTGATGTTTCTATAATTAAAATCTCCATAGATCACAACTTTTTTGTACTGGGACGCCCTGCGAATTTCATGAATCAGGGGATCAGTCTGCTCAATGCTGAGGTTAGGAAGTCTATATAGGGCGCCAATAATAAGTTTTTTATTTTTGCAATCTCCACCCAAATAGATTCCGTACTCTTTAATCGAATTCTTGATAATACAATTTATTGTGTTTGAACGAAAAGTACTTCTCCCCCATTCCTGCCAACCCTATCTTTGTGAAAAAAAATTATATCCTTATATCTCGATTTCCGGAAGGAAATGTCTATCAGCCATATTGATCCAGGATTCAGTAACAGCTATAATATCAAATCTCTCCACGCATGCTTTACCTCGCAGCAAATAAAATTTATTTATTACGCTTCTGGTGTTTCTAGAGTAAAATCTTAGTTTATTCTTCCTGTACCTGATTAGTTGATTCTTTTCACAGTCCCTCTCTGAGCTGTTTCTATTGCCTAAACTATATTTTGATACTTCCCCCCCCCCGACTTCGAAGTAATCTACTCAAAAAAAAAAAAAAAAAAAACGCAGGATGCCTACTTCTCGCTCAAGGGATTCAGTCGATCTCAGTCGTCGATAAAATTCCATTTATTCGCTTTACAATGTTTTGCTAGTTTGCAGTTCATTGCAATAGCACCGGAATGCCACATACCTCCAACTCTACGCCTCGGAAGGATTCCTCATGCAACAGGAACACCTCCCTTATTCCTAATCTTATCTAGTAGATCCCGGAATCACGTAAACAATTCCTCACTCCCTAACTTACCTATATCATTCCCATACCACTCAAGCAAACAATGGGTTTCTCTCCTTCCCCGACTATACACTCTTTAATCTTGTCTCTAAAATTACCTATCCCATCCCCGGGGAAATACACATGGGTTTTATGCTTCCTATGTTAGTCGCAGAAGGCTCTATCTAAATATCTCAACTGGCTATCCCCTGCAATCAAAGTATTACCTGTGGACAGAGATCTAGCGACTGCCCTACCTTTCTTCTCTTACATCCTCTTCGTTTCTTGTTCTTGTAGACCCGCGAGAGCTTGAAAAGAGTTTCCAGATTCAAGCGGGCGTGGTGAGAGTTTTTTACCATCTCTATAAGGCCCTCAACAGTCTTCTCTAAGCCTACACTTTTACTACATAGAGATTATACCTCTTCAGGACTGATCACTGAAACACAACCACTCGCCATCTCACTGTTTGAAACATATATTCCAGTTTGACTTGACCTGAGTGACACCTACTGCTCAACTGATTTTGACTCCCATTAGCTTATGGTCTACTTCTAGATCAATAAAACTAGCATTAGCCACAATAACCTGTAATGTATGCCACTACATTGACGAGATCACTCGAAGTAATTTCAGACCATTCAGTCTAAGGTCATTGATAGGAGTATAAAATGATTCATCGTCATTAAAGAATGAATAAAAAAAAAATAGAATTTATAAAAAGTACAAAAATAAAATCAGTAAATAAGTGAATAATCTGCTTCCTCTTCTGAGGCTTTAAAATTTTTATGAAGTCATTACTCCTGGAACTTGGCGACATCCATTGAAAATTAACCCTAACTAGAAATGAATTAATAAATAAATTGATATAAAAACTAATGAATAAATGAAAATGCTGACCACCTAATTTCTACTTTCTTTTTTTCTAACCTCATCATTATTATTATCATTTTTAATCTGTATAACTCCACTTTTTTGTGTGACGTGAATTCATACAATAAGGTAAAATCTGATGAAAGGACAAATGATAAAAAAAGACTGTAACATATTTATTTAATGAGACACAAGTGGTTAGAGTTTATGACTACAATTGTTTTTCCTGGACTCGTCAGTGAAGATCAGAGATTCCAGATATCCATCATCAAGAACCTCCTGAAGGATGGGACATAAAAATAAATAAGTAAATAGATAAATAAATGAATAAGTAAATAAATAAATGAATAAGTAAATAAATAGATATATAAATAAAAAAAAGAAAAATAAATAAATAAATAAATAAATAAATAAATAAATAAATAAATAAATAAATAGATAAATGAATAAATAAATAAATGATCTAAATGACTTTAATCTCTCCACGACTTCATACAAATGTTGTCAACGTTGTCAGCCGCTGCTGCACCATTACTCCTATCCTCGCTCCTCTTGTTGTTTTCGCTTTCATAACAAACGTCTGGACATAAACATGAAGGCGCTTTGGACAGCAGCACTGACACTAGCAAAGGCATCAACAGCACATAAAGACTCCTGGACAACATCATCCCAAAGAACACAACAAGTTTTAAACGAATTGTGATCTCGTCGTGGGTAACGGTAAAGCTTATAATGTAAAATGTTTTCCTTCCTTGTGCTCTTCGTTCCCACTCTCTCTCTCTCTCTCTCTCTCTCTTTCTCTCTCTCTCTCTCTCTCTCTCTCTCTCTCTCTCTCTATATATATATATATACATTTATATATATATATACATATATATATATATATATATATATATACACACACACACACACACACACACATATATATATATATATATATATATATGTACATATATATATATATATATATATATATACATATATATATATATATATACACACACACACACACACACATATATATATATATATATATATATATATATATATATGTATATATGTATATATGTATGTATATATATATATTTGAATAATTCGCTAGTGGACAGCGACATCAATCATACAATCTGCGCGACGGTCATGGATTGTATGATATATATATATATACATATATATATATATATATATATATATATATATATATACATATAAATATATATTATATATATATATTCTTTTCCTCTCTCCCCCTCCGCTTCCTTACTTCCCCCCTCCCTTCCTCCCTTTCTCTTTCTCTTTCTCCTTGTCTTTTTTTCCTTTTCTCTCTCCACCTTCATCTCTATCTCCTCTTCTTCTGTTCCTCTCTTTTGTTCTCCCTTTCCCTCTCACTCTCCATCTCCATTTCCATCTCTCTCTCCTCTCCTTCTCCCTCCCTTTCTCTCTTTCCCTCGATCTTCTTAAACATTAATTTTCTTTCTTCGGCGGGTTTCCCTTGTCTCTCTTTTTCCCTCGTTAGATATGTCCTATTCTTCTCTTTCTTTTATTTATTTCTCTTTTTCCACCCTCTATACTTTTTTTTCTCTTTTCCGATTAAAATGAAATGTGTTACCCCTCTCAATTTTCATCTTTTTCTCTCTCTTTTTTTTTTTTTGTACCTGTTCCTTGCCCTTTACCGTTCCCTACTCCACCCTTACCATAATCAACCTATCTCTGTTCATCTGTTCTCTGCCCCCTCTCCTCAACTTTCTCACACTTTCTTCCAACGTCTCTTCCTCGGCCGTCAGTGACGGAGGAAGGGAAGACCCACGGAACTCAACGCTTTCAGGTTTTGAAGAATATTACTATTGTTCATTTTGTAAATACGACTATCTATTATTGTCATTATTTACTTGGTACATCTCTATCCACTCTTCTTCAATTATACGAAGTATGTTCTTGGGTATCACTTCCCTGGTGGTACCCAGTTCGCGTGACCTATGACCACGTTCCTACATCTCCCTGCCGCTGACGTCTGTCCCTAGCAACTTCCTGCCAATGCGTTACATTCTATAAAATGCCTTCCACACATTTCTACATATTATCAATTCTCGTATACCACAGTGACAAGTTTTACAATGTATATAATTTAACAGGAAAATACTTAAAGACTTCTGATCGCAGTTGTCCACTAACATTCACGCGTGGGACAAGAACATTTTAGATTAGAATGTTGGCGATCCGAGAAGCCGATGACGAGAGTTTGCAGTGTTATAGTTTGAATCCCAACCTGTCTACCTTAATTTATCACGACTACTGAGGGTCATTCGGAGGCCTGTGCTATAGGTTTGGCCCTCTTCGATCCAGCCTTATGTGTTAGGTATTATGTCAGCAGTATTTACAATGCACTGAAGAAAAAAAAAAAAAATCTGGCTGACTACACATTATTCTACAGGGGATGTCCAAACCCAAATCACAGTATATCAGTGCCATCTGGATATATATGTTGTTGATAATAGAATCTCGTATACTTTTATGTACAGTAGCTTTCCTATAATTATGATGATTTATGAAAGACAGTTGTAGAAATAAAAAAAAATACGAAAAATGAAATTTTAAAATACATTCTCTGCAGCTGAAAGCGCTCAGCACCCCATGCGGTTTTATGTATCTACTCGTTTTTTGTGTGTGTTTATACTTAACTGTAATTTCTTTATTTGTAAGCATATCATGTTTATTTGTTGCCTTACTTATTCATTTACTCATGTATCTATTTTTTTCAATATCTATTAATTTATTTTATATATCTATTTAATTTTTTCTTACTTGTTTATTTCCTTGTGTAATTATTTGTCTTTGAGTCTTGGCGTATACTCGGCCCTAACAGTCTCGACGGAGACATCCTGATAAGGTGGATGACTCACCATCTTTATAGCTTGATAAATGCACAGGTCTTCATGAAATCCAAACTTTTTATTTTCTGATTTATTTTCCATTTACTTATTTATTATTCTTTCATTTATTTACTTATTTATATATTTATTCATTTATATATTCATTTATTCATTTATTTATTTATGTATTTTTTATTTATGTATTATTTATTTATTTGTTTATTTATTTATTTATTTATTTATTTATTTATTTATTTATTTATTTATTTATTTATTTATTTATCTATTTATTTATTTATTTATTTATTTACTTATCTATTTATCTATTTATTCATTCATTTATTTATTTGTTTATTTGATTTTCTATTTATTTGCTTGTTCATTTTATAAACCAGTTTTATATTCATTAATTGATCTAATTTAATTTTTGTTTATCTATTCATTTACTTTATTTCATAATATATTTTGTTTGTTTATTTTGCTTTATTTTTTTACTTATCTATATGTTATTCATAATTTGTTATAAATTAACTTATCTATTTCTATTTGTTTTATTATTATTTTTATGCTGTATTCTCCTGTGGTGTATTGAAGGAAGTAAACTAAAGACGTGTGAATGGGCGTTCAAAATATCCCTCAGGCCTTGCTCTGAACTTTGACTGCATAGAACTATTCAAAGGTACCTATAATACATTGTGCAAAGTGTGCTACAAAGCACATGTTCTAGGTGAGGGTGGATTATCTTCTTTTACGTTTGGGTACCAAATCAGACAAATCTTTGGGGCAAAATACTCTCGGGTAGCAGCCGATTAAAACTATATCGATTATGTACCTAAACTAACGCTGTTCCTCACTAATTACCCCTATTGTTCTTCTTATAATTCTTTCACATAACACTCTCTCATATGCCTTTTCAATTACACTCAAAATACAGATCCCTCTAAAACAAATACATTTACATTTGTCTCCTTTTCCTTTATAAATTGGATCTATAAATACACTTCTCCAATCCTCCGGCACACTCTTCATTCGCTATACATTATTCAACCTCAGTAGTCAATCCACTATAAACGTATCTTCTTTTATCAGACATTCCACACAATTTTCAATAATGGTTAATGGTAATCATTAGTAATAATGATGATAATGATGATAATGATAAGGATAATAACGATAATAATAATAATAATAATAGTGTGTATGTGTATGTGTGTGTGTGTGTGTGTGTGTGTGTATGTGTGTGTGTGTGTGTGTGTGTGTGTGTGTGTGTGTGTGTGTGTGTGTGTGTGTGTGTGTGTGTGTGTGTGTGTGTGTGTGTGTGTGTGTGTGTGTGTGTGTGTGTGTGTGTGTGTGTGTGTGTGTGTGTGTGTGTGTGTGTGTGTGTGTGTGTGTGTGTATGTGTTTTGGTTGGTTCAGAAGTTGTAATTAGTAAGGCTTTGTGAGCTTTGTGAAGCGTGGTTCTCAAAATTTGACTCCACTAAGGGCGGAGAAATATGTGTCATTTCTCACGGCGAGTTATGGACTATTGTTATTCTTATGAGTCTTGTGAACAATTCGTGTTCACCTGAGATGCAATTTACACGATACTTTCGGTTCCTTCTGCACAATTTTTCAATAGAATGTTTGCACTCACTCAGTGCCTTGTAATTCTCTTTAATATGATATTGCTTTATTTTTTTTATTTTTTTTTATTTCTTCATTTCTGAATTAGCTACTGAAAGGGAGAGCTTGAACAAAATGAAGTGCTACACAACACGGAAGGGGTCAGTTAGTGGTGGGCACCTTCTCTAAGCAAGGGGTGCCATGAAAACGAATCAAATAGTCTACTGACAACAAAAATAGAATAAAAGTACCACCCGGTGGATGCTGGATGAGGGGTAAGGAAGGAGTCGTGTACTATTTTGATATTCTCTCTTACCGTTTTTTTATGGGGAGGAGGGTTATGTTCAAGATAGAATGTAGACTGAGAGAAGCGAGTAGATGCCTTGTGAGATTAAAAAGTGTAGTGAGAAATAGACATTTGGGAAGGGATGCTAAGAGGAAATTGTATGAAGGAGTGATTGTGCCGACAACACTGTACGGGCAGAAACATGGAACATAAGAGAGGAAGAGAGGAGGAGTTTAAATGTGTTTGAGATGAGGTGTCTGAGAAGTATGATAGGAATAGAGTGAGAAATGAGGAAATGAGGAGGAGAGCGGGGGTGGGAAGGGAGTTGGGAGATAGGGTTGATGAAAGAGCATTGGGATGGTTTAGACGCATGGAAAGAATGAGTGAAGAAAGACTAGTAAAAGAGGTATGGAAGTAAGAGGAGGAGTGAGTGAACATGAGGGGGTGATCTAGGATGAGATGGATGGTTGGGGTTAAAGGAGCACTGGGAAAGAGGGGAATGTCTGTTGAAGAAGGACGGGAGAGGACAGAAGATAGGGGTGAACGGAGAATGATTGTGTATGAATGATGTTGTGATACATGAGGGGGAGTGGGAGGGGGAGGGTGGTTGAAGAAGTATGTGTGAGGGTTGGGTCGTCGATTTGATGAAGTGGACTTGCTGTGGATGTGCTGTATCTTGCGACACTGTTTCTGACCCAGAGCAGTGGGCAAGATGCAGAGATTGACCCGTCATCCAGGAGGTGCCAAGATAAGAGGGAGGGAAGGGGGTGGATGGGAGTGAAGTATGTAGGGGATGGAATGGGTGGAAGTGGTTTTTATGCCTTTGTTTTTGGCTGCCTCTCTTGTAAGGGGGAAAACCTTTGGTATATATATGTATGTACTTACCTATTTATTAATCTCTTTTTAATTTACCTATTTGTCTATCTATTCATTAAATGATTTATCTGTTTATCTATATTTTTATTGGACAATTATTGTGTTTATTTTTTATTTATTCATGGACATATTTATTGTTTTTATTTATCTATTTATTTTACTTTATTTTATTTCATTCTATTTTATTTTATTGATTTCTTTATATTTTACTGTAGCAGGATGGACTGAGTACAAAACCGCCATCAGTTTACCGAGATTCTTTTCTTCTTCCTCTTCTTTTTTTTTATTTAGTTATCTTTCCTCTTTATTCCACCCACCTTACTGTATAAGAACATAGAATGACTTTGTCTGGCATCTTCAGCATTGTTTCTTACATCTTTTCACAGATGGACAGCTGAAAACCAGAGACTGTTCCCCTCCCCTTATAACTATTACTAGGTGACATATGAAGTCCCGAACCAATACAACAGACAACAAACAGTCCGAAATGTCTTCCCAGAGAGATATGTGAGAGGGTCTGGGGACCGTTGCCGGCCACTGTAAGGTTGCGGGATTTTCCCTAAGTAAATCTCGAGTTAACAATTACTATTACGTAGTCTGCATGCTAGAAAGTGTCGAGAAAGTTATTTCCATAAATGCACAATAATGGGCAGGAGCTCTGAGAAAATCATTGAATGTGTAATTGTGTAATTAAAGATGAAAACATTGCCGTATTAATTAAAATTCTTTAAAAATATATAATTTTTTATTGTAAGACAACTACTGTATAATAAGATGTAATGAATACTCGGCAACAAAGTCAATATTTACATAATTATAATGAAGGGCGGGCTAATGCGCTGGCCTGCGAACGTACAGTCACCTCAAAAAGTTTTATTTTCCTTTTTGAATGCAAAAATAAACACCAGAAGCATACTATTTAGGAGTATTGTAATTTCAAATTTATTATTATTTTTCTTTTTTCATGAAGACTAGTTCTAGATCAGAATATTAGATACTTAGTGTGGGTTCTGTTTGAGTATATAGGTTTACAAAAGGTAACAGAACTTTTGTTAGTTACTGTACCTGCAATTGTCTTGAGCACCTGCTCAAGTAGTGCCCGAGTGGATGAGCTGGTTGCTTAGCTCTCTCGTCTGTTAACCTGAGTAAGAGATAATTGTCTCTCACTCAGCATGTTGGACATGGTACGTTCCAACTGTGCCTCTCTATTTTCCCTATTCTGTCATCCAGGTACTCTTTCAGTCAGACGGCTTTCTGTCAGACTCCCTATATTTCTGACATCCTGTCTATCTTTGTCAGCATGATTTTTCCATTTTTATAACAGCCTGCTTGACTGAATTCCTGTCAGCCTGCCTGTACGTCTATCACCATGTTCATCTTCATGTCAGCTTGCTTGTTCATCATTCTTTTGACCTGTCTGTCAACTATAAAGCTGACATTTCATCACATGCAGGCCATCCTTATGACGGTTGTTTTTTATGTCTTCATAGGAAATACCTCTGCGCAGGGTGACGAACCAGATCATGACCAGCGATATAAACAACATAGAAATAAAAGAACGTATATCTATTATTCTTTCTCCATCATATCCTCTTCCTTTGATAGTTGACTCTGTGTTACTTTTATCACTTTTGTTTTCCACTTAAAGTTTCATCCTTCTGCTCCCTGCATGTTTTAATCAGCCACTATTTTAGGAACGTTGTCACATTTCAGTGGACTAAGTCACTCAAAAATGAATAAAGAAATAAACAAAATAATGATAATGAATAGTAGTATTCTCGATCACTTTGAACTACTGTCCCTCTGTTCTCCTACATTGTTAAATATTTCTTTTACCACCTGTGTGACTCACTTTCTTCTGTGGGATATTATTTCCAAGGATAGAAGCGCTGGATAAATAAAAAATATCGATTTGTGGGAAGTCGACAGTCCTTCTGGACAGGCGTTGTAAAAGACATAAGTAAATAGGTTAATGTATAAATAGATAAGTAGATAAATGGATAAGTAAATGAACAAATAAATAAATGAGTAGATTAATGAATAGATGAATAAATGAATAGGTAAAGGAATATATAAGTAAATAAATAAATAGACAAAGAGAACACTCCTTACAGGAGCCTATCAGTATACTATCTCTACACCTGGATGTACAGCCATGAGGGGCTGGCATTCGGTTTTTGATCATTGCCACACAACTTTTACTATCTTAAAAACATGATTTTCCTATAGTGAAGGCAACCGGTGACTGCTCTTATTCTGACCTCATAGGTGGGTTGACACATGTTAATCGGTATCTTTGGGATTTAACGGCACCCTAACGGATCAGTGTCACGCAGCATTTGACTGCCCTCTAATTTTCATTCTAAGAAGAAAACTTATCGCTTTGTAACCTTTACCATCCCTCCTTTCCGCTACCCTCCCTAAATCTTCTCTCCGTTAGCCCCAGCATGACTTCCACTTTGCAAATGGGAAAAGGAAAGAGTGGATGGGGGGAGGGGGTACGGTTGAGTTGGCGAAGGGGGGAGGGGGAGGGGAGAGGAAGGGGGGAAGGGGGGAAGGGGGGAGGGGTAGGGGTTAAGAGCGCTTTCTCCAGTCACCTGGCTATCGGCCTACCTGCTGTCCTACAAACTTTTACCAGACATCTAGATTTATATAGTTCATGCTTATGCGCCATAAAGCATGTCTTCTTCAGTTAGTAAGACTAATTATTTAGGCTCTAATTACCATCTAACTTGAAGCCTGTCAGAATAACTCTGCAGACTCGTCGCGTTCTTTGTTAATTGTATCATAGTTTTCGTTTGGTGATTCCGTTCATTTAAAGAGAAATGTTGAGGTGTAAATGGAATTGCGTTTTCTTTATTCACATTGGATTTGCCTACCTAACGGTGAAATAAAATAGCCTGACGGCCTCTAAATATGAATCTATCAAGTACTTCACGGTATTGCAAAGGGTCGTTCTTATGCAGACGATGAAGGTATACGTGCCATCGTATCATCACATATCTTCTTCGCTTAGGCTAAAGATTTTCCTCAGACGACACATGTTGTCATTATTCTTGCCACTGTTGTAATTGTTGTCATTGATACTGTTGTATACAATTGGTTAACTTTACTTGTTTTGTTGTTGTTATTGATACTGTTGTATTCAAATGGTCATTTTTTATTTTTGTCATTGTTGTTGCTATTGATACTTAATTTATACAAATGGAAAGCTTTCTAGATTTCAAGGACAAAATAGAAACATCTAGCAAATTAAGAGGGCTTTTGAGTTTAATCTGACTGCTGATATATATGTATATATATATATATATATATATATATATATATATATATATATATATATAAGTATATGTATATATACATATATATATATATATAGATATACATATATATATACATATATATATATATATATATATATATATATATATATATATATATATATATGAATATATACATAAGTATTCCAAAAGGCTTTCTTCCCATTTAGAGGGGAGGTAGCAAAAAACAACGGCATAAAAACTACTCCCATCCATTCCATCCTCTACATACTCCACTTCCCTCCAGCCTCTTTCCTCTCTCTTATCTTGGCACATCGTAGATGACGGGTCAATCCCTGCGTCTTGTCAACTGCCCTGGGTCAGAAGTAGTGTCGCAAGACACAGCACATCCACAGCAAGGCCGCTTCATTAATTCAGCGACCCCCTCTCCGTCGCCTCATGTAGAAAAGGAGAAGGCGGGGGAAAAATCCCTTTGAGCTGCGTCAATTTATTTATCATATATACTTCCTCACCCCCCACCACAACCCCACCACCCTCATGTATCACAGCATCATCTATACACAACCATTCTCCATTCACCCCTATCTTCTGTCTTCTCCCATCCTTCCTCAACAAACATTCCCCACTTTCCTCCCACCTTTGCCTTCCACACCTCTTTTACTAATCTTTCTTCACTTCTTTCTATGTACCCAAACTATCCCAATACTCTTTCATCAACTCTGTCTCCCAACTCCCTTTCTACTCCTCTTCTCCTCCTCACCTACTCATTTCTCACTCTATCTAATCTAGTAACCCCTATCATACTTCTCAGACACCTCATCTCAAACACATTCAAAATCCTCCTCTTTTCCACTCTCATGTTCCATGTTTCTGCCCTTGCAGTACTGTCGGCACAATTACCCCTTCATACAATCTCCTATTAGCATCCATTCCCAAATGTCTATTTCTCATTACAATTTTTAATCCCCCAAGGTATTTACTCACTTCTCTCAGTCTACATAGTACCTCCACCCCCATTCCTCCCTTTCCTACCACATTCACACCCAAGTATCTAAAACTATCCACTTCCTCCAGTCTCTTCACCTTAATAATCAGTCTGCTGCCACTTTTTCCCCTTGTAATCTCATCACCTTACTTTTATCCACATTAATCTTCAACTTCCTTCTTTCACACACCTTCCCAAAATCTATAACTAACTTTCTCAATCCCTCCTCTGATCCTGCTACAAGAGCAGTGTTGTCCGCAAACAACAGCTGGCTTCTCTCACACTTTTCTCCATTTTCTCTAACATCTCCAATCCCTGACCCACTACCCTTGCATTTACCTTTCACACCACCACATCCATGTATAAATTGAACAACCAGGGCGACGTAACACATTCCTGACCAAATCCCAACTTTACCTCAAACCACTCAATCTTTTCATTTCTGATCCAAGCATTAAATAACCTCACCAGCCAGTCCACCATCACTGTACCTCCTTTTATCTGACATTCTGCATGACATTCATCCAACCCAGGTGCCTTACCTGCTCTCATCATCTTAACAGCTGCCTTCACTTCATTTTTCCTTATTTCTCCTCCATTTTCTTCACTCATCACTCTCATTTTCTTAGCACTCCCCACTGGAACTATCTTTCCCTCCTTACCCTCCTTCACATTTAGCAACTCCCTAAAATACTCTGCCCACCTTCCTCTCAGTGCCTTCCTCTCAGTGCCTTCCTCTCAGTGCCTTCTCTTCCATTATGATCTGACCCTAGCAGATCGCCTCAGGGGAGGGGGAGGGGGAGAGGGAGGGGTCTGCTAGGGTCAGATTATCAAGCCACACACCACTGTAAGCCTTTCCATGTATATGGAAAGACGTCGCCCTGTTCAGTCCGTAAAATTATAGATGGTCTGTGTTCTGTGTAATTATGTTATAATAAATGCAATTATTTTGAAAATGACTCCTTGAAGTCGAAACGTCGAATTTGTTAATAAAATGGTTAACTTTGGGCAGTTGGTTTTCGATCATTCTCCCAAAGTCAGAATCATAGTGAGGAGAATTGAAAATATTAGGAAGAAGATATTTAATTGTGACAATGCTGTGGTGTTTAACTCAGTGTGTATCAAGGAGAAACTGCGCCCTAAGTGTACGATATATATATATATATATATATATATATGTATATATATATATATATATATATATATATGTACATATGTATATATACATATACATATATATATATATATATATCTGTATGTCTGTATATATATATATATATATATGTGTGTGTGTGTGTGTGTGTGTGTGTGTATGTATATATATGTATATATCTATATATATATATATATATATATATATATATATATATGTATCCTCTTCTTTTTTGGCGTAGCTGTCACTCGCCCGTACGGCGGTCCTGAGCAGTTCATACGTGAAATCAGGTAGTGTTGTCCACGTGATGTCACTGTTATAAGTGGTGTTGCCCTGAGGAGATCAGGAAGGGAGGGCATCCTTAGGTGGCGCCAGGAGGAGGGTGTGCCTTCAGAAAGCTGAAGGTTCTTTCGGAAAGGGAGACGGTGAGGTGCCGCGTGAGAGGGTTGTGTCCTATCTCGATTAACATCCTTCACCCCTCAACAATATATCATATTTCATTCTTTTATTGCGTTTCTTCGTTACAAGGCGATAAGATAAAAGGGACAACAAATGGGTGTTGGATGGGTGAAAGGTAGTTTCATGCCCTGGTTGGCTCACTTCTTAGTAAGAGAAAGGTCCATTTGGTATATAAATGTATGAATGATGATATCATTTCGGTGTGTATTAGTGTTCTTTTTTTCATTCCAACAGACGTTTAACAACGTTTGTAAAAAATGTCGAATTGTGTCAAGAGTAAGTGAATGGGATTTTTTTTTCTTTCGTAGATTTATTGCCATGGCTGTCATTGGTTGACCCTCTTCCATTGATTTATGTCTTAACCCTATTGGAACACCAGTACTCTTATATCCTAACAGTGTCGACAATCTTATTTCTCTGACTGTACTTGCAATTTCTGTTATCTTGTTATCTTGTCCTCTTTGTTATCTCTCTGTTATCTGTTATTTTCAATCTGTGTACAATCTTAGTACATTTACTCCTTCTTATCTTGTATTCTATATTTTTTCTTATATCTTTGTATCTAATTTTAATGTTCTCACTTGCTTTACTTGTGTGAATGTGTTTGTTTTTCCAATAGAGTTTCTGAATGTACAACTGGTACCAATTGAACTTGATACAGCAGTGCGCGTTGTCGGAATATCATTTGTTGGTGATATGTGGCAGCTGTACTGCATGAAGGTGTTTCTCGTTACTATAGCATTACTGCGAAGTAATTGTACGAGTCATCTATTTGTGCATCTTAATTTACTTCAAGATTTATGAGCGTTTTATGTTGGACATTATACACTCTCCATGTACGCTGGCGTGTCAGGTTACCTTTCCGGAGTAGTACCTGGTTCATACTGATTTAATTTCTGCTATCATGTATATTCTGGCCTAAACCTCATATCCTATATTGTTTTCCATTACCTAAATGAGTATTCTATATTCTGATATAGTTTATGGTATTTCTTCGTATGTAACCAAATAGGTCATATTCTCGGTATATTCTTCATGTTTCATGTCTCCTTGATATTGCTTTATGATTTTTCTCTCCCAACCTACCTGTAAATAGACTAATATTTACATTTATCTGTTCATAAATACTCACATATATTTTCACTTACAATAACGTTTGTGACTTCACTGATATTTTCACTGTTTCATTCTATACTATGTTTTATTTCTTTTTATGAAATCTGTACTCTTCTGTACTCTAGCTCGGTATTTTTATCTCAGTTTCTCTCTTTGCCTCTCTGTCTAACATTCTCTTCTCTCTCTCTAGCTTCTCTCTTCCTCCTCTCTCTCTCTCCTCTCCTCTCCCTCCTCTCCTCTTTATCCTCTCCCCTCAATTAAAAACGACTAACATGTCATGATAGAATCGGAGGAAAAAATGAGTGAGGTGTGTTACAAGTATTTTCTCTTGTGTTTGCAAAGTTAGATGTGGTACCTAACTGCGATCCTACTTTCAGTGGGGATGAAGAAAGTAGGCCATTTAACATCAGCATTAGTAAGGTAGAAGCAGTCAAACAGATTGAAAGACTTAAAGCTACAAAATCCTCGTGTCCAGACGATTTTATTTTCCGAGAGTGCTTAAAGGAGTGTAAAATTGAAATGTGCGACCAGTTAACTGAAATATTCAATAAGTCGGTAGACACTGGTTTTGTGCCTATTGCTTGGGGGCAGGCAAATGTTGTTTCTGTTTTCAAAAAAGGAGATAAATCGTCTATATGCAGCTACAGGCCTATCAGTTTGACATCAGTTATAGGTAAAATGATTGAATCAATAATAGCTAATAGGATAAGAGATCACATCGAGAGACATAATTTGATTCGTGACTCGCAGCATGGTTTCTCCAAGGGTAAGCCATGTGTGATAAATCTTCTATCTTTCCACATTAAAGTATATAATATGTCAGATAACATTGATAATTACGATGTTATATATTTTGACTTTAGCAAAGTGTTCGACAAGGTGACCCCCAGAATTAAAAAGTACAAATAACGATCAAGTACCGGACTTCAGGAGAACAAATTTTGATATGATGAGAAGGTATATAAGACATTTGGTCACTTACGGGACCGACCCAGGGGGCTGTGACAGTGTCAGATACACGGTCAGTCCGGACGTCATTACCACGGTCAGCAGTCGAGTCACGGAGGGTAAAATGCTTACCTTAGGTTAGGTCACTCCTGGGCGCGGGGTCAACAGACCGGTCAGCGATTTGGATGAAATGTATAGTAGCCTAACAGTTTTGATTCTAAATGCACAGAATAAATTCATTCCCATCAAATCAATACGGAAGAATAGTAATACTACCAAATGGATAATGTACAGGCTGAGCCATGAGAGGAATTTACGTAAGATTTAAAAAACGGGGAAACACACCTTAAATCCAAATATAATGATATGGCAAAACTGATTAAAAAGAATAAACGCACATTGAAACGTTACTATGAAATTAAGGTTGCCAGACAAGCGAGTTCCAACCCCAAGGGCTTCTTTCATCTCTACCGAACAAAAAATAAGGGAAAGGATAGTTCCATCTCAAAATGACGAAAGTGTTATGATAGAATCGGAAGAAAAAATAAGTGAGGCGTTTAACAAATATTTTCTCTCTGTGTTTACTAATGAAAAGTTAGATAAGGTTCCTGACTGCGATCCAATTTTCAGTGGGGATGAAGAAAGTAAATTATCTAATATCAGCATTAGTAAGGTAGAAGAAGTGAAGCAGATTGAAAGACTTAAAGCTACAAAGGCCTCGGTCACAATTTTTTTTTTCCCGACAGTCCTTAAAGAGTGTAAATTTGACATGTGCGATCAGTTAACTTAAATATTCAATAAGTCGGTAGACACTGGTTTTGTGCCTATTGCTTTGGGGCAGGCAAACGTTATTCCTGTT
>NC_134796.1:18182641-18185141 GCF_046742065.1 Oratosquilla oratoria
ACCCAGAGATTTCTTCCTCCAGTGACCTCTCCCAAAAATTGCGATGACCTCTCGCAATACCCTTACCATCCTGCTTTTTAAGGCCTGACAGTCGGCCAGAGACCATTGTCATTTCCTTTATCTTCGTCGATAGCAGACCTAGTTAGCCTTTGATTTTATAGTTCTTCTCATCCTGAAGAAGCCTCCGTGAGAGGCGAAAAGTCTTAAGTTTTCGGTGTTTGTGTCAACAGCTTTTGTACTGTTACATTGTGTCAATATAACCATTGGCATTCAGCAGCGCCTTTTACTGCACCCTCTTCTCCATGATTTTGAAATCATGAATGATTATGTTCATACTTTGAACTGTGAAGACAATTTTTTCTTCTTCAAACTGAGGAATTTGAATCTTAAGATAGCCAAAGCTATTAGCGCAGTTGACTTCAATAATATATATATATATATATATATATATATATATATGTATGTATATATATATATATATATATATATATATATATATGTGTGTGTGTGTGTGTGTGTGTGTGTGTGTGTGTGTGTGTGTGTGTGTGTGTGTGTGTGTGTATGTATGTGTGTATGTATGTATACAGATGCTGTAATTACTGCCATTTATTTTAGAATATTTGGTTATTTGTTTTTTTATCATTTGTGTTTGTTTATTATTATTTTTTTTATTTTAATTTACTTTTAGTTATACTGTAAGTCAATTTATTATTATGTACTATTTACCTGTTTGTTTATTATTTAAATTTACCTATGCATTTATTTATTTAACTATTTATTTATCATTATTATAATTTTTTCGCAACCGACCTAGTTATGGACCAAAAGGTCACCTGTCGGCATGCTCCGCCTTTGTGATATATATGTATATTTGTGATATATATATATATATTTATATGTATATATTTATATATATATACATATATATATATATATGTATATATATATGTGTATATAATATATATACATACACCCACACCCACACATACACCCACCCACACAAACACACACACATATATTTATATATATATATATGTATTTATATATATATATATATATATACATACATATATGTATGTATATATATATATATATATATATATATGGATATATATATATATATATATATATATATATATATATATATATATATATATATATAGGTATATATATATATATATATATATGTATATAGATATATATATATATATGTACATATGTACATACCATAAACGTGGCTATCGCGATCGGGTTAATGGGTTAATTACAGGGTGGAGATTGTCTTACTGAGTTCTGAATTAAAAAATGGTTGGGCGTTCTTCAGGAGAATCCCTTTGAATCCTTATAAGCGGTCTCGTCAGTGATCTATTGGACGGAGCCATACTGAAAGTTAAGGCAATTTCTTATTGGAAGACTACGGGAGTTGCTTCGTCCCAAGGGCCGATAGCCTTCTAAAGGTAGGGAGCCATTATTTAGTGATTAAGGCCAGACATACCTGACCTGAAAAATATGAGATCGAGACGGGAGCCTTAACATTCTTTGGGCGATAGCGGACGGGCACAGGAGAACTCGAGGCGCCAATGTTGTTGGATATCATATGCCCTAAGTGAAGTGGAGGAAATTGTGATGTGGTGTAGTAGACATCTGGACGGACTGCAAGGTAACTGTGGTCTGGGATACTAGGGACAAGACATTTGTTGTGGCTTGGTAAGATTCTGGAAGGCGTTCCTACCTGTGTATATCTATACCAAGGATTTTGGAGGACACTTGTACTTTAAAAATCTATAGGCCTAGGAGGAGTAAAAGACATCTGTGCAGTGGAGTAGTTAGGACCCGGCAGGAGTCCAAGGTCCCTGAGTTTTGGTCTTGGGGGCACGCAAGACGCATATACTATAGCGCACCTGTACTAAGTCCTGGAACCTGGGAGAAGTAAAGTATCTGTGGTGTGACGGAGAAGGTAGCTCAGCTCTTAGATTCTATAAACCCTTAACTGAGGTCATGGTTTGGTAACTGAAAGGAGAGGAAATGGATGGACAAAAATGAGGCCATTGGTCAGGTGCACAGTGCACCCTTGGATAATGAGCTAATGACTAATTGTACAGTGATAAGAGAGCGCGATATTGATGCGACGGTTTTCAAGAGCCAATCGCCGTATCTGGCATGATCCCGACATATTAGCATATGACCTTTCAGAGGTACAAGTCAACTAGTCTGAAGGAACGTATTTACAAAGAACCTATTAACTAATTAAGGATACCCTTTGCTTATCAACGTGCTTCTTCACGGAATAAAGCAATAAGTATATTACTTTAATAGGTAACGGTCAAGTAAAATTATAATTCTTTGTGCGCCATTTGGTTAAGATATGACTGTTTTAGCTGAAGAGAAATGATATTGGCGTTTTTGGGGGTGACGAAGGAGTACAGTTATTTGATGATATTTCTAATGATTGTTAGTGTACATCATATGCTGCAGGATCAAAGCAGTATAAGGTGCAACC
>NC_134796.1:18192641-18227641 GCF_046742065.1 Oratosquilla oratoria
TTTGTTCCATTCTATTTAATTCTATTTCATTCTCCTTCGTTTCGTTATTTATCGTTTTGTTTTGTTTTGCTTTGTTTTGTTTTGTTTTATTTTGTTTTATTATGAGGGACAAGACACCAAGGTCTTTCTGGAATATATATATATATATATATATATATATATATATATATATATATATGTATACATTTATATATATATATATATATATATATATGTGTGTGTGTGTGTGTGTGTATATATATCTATACATTTATATATATATACATATATATATACTATATATATATATATATATATATATATATATATATATATATATGTGTGTGTGTGTGTGTGTGTGTGTGTGTGTGTGTGTGTGTGTGTGTGTGTGTGTGTGTGTGTGTGTGTGTGTGTTGGTGTGTGTGTATATGTGAGTGTGTGCGTGTGTGTGTATGCGTGTATATACATATATATATATATATAATATATATATATATATATATATATATATATATGTATATATATAAGCATACATATATATATATATATATATATATATATATATATATATACAGGGAGAGAGAGAGAGAGAGAGAGAGAGAGAGAGAGAGAGAGAGAGAGAGAGAGAGAGAGAGAGAGAGAGAGAGAGAGAGAGAGAGAGAGAGAGAGAGAGAGAGAGAGAGAGAGAGAGAGATGTACGTGTGGGAGTGACTGACTGTCTGACTGAGACCGAGACTGATAGATACTCCTTTCACCTGAAGTATACAAAAGTCGTCCGGGGAGGTGGCGGACCCCTTTCATAAAATTTTGAATATTGTTCCAGCTAAGAATAGGTGATTTTATGCAGATGAAAAGGCAGCTTCTGGAACTGGAATGAAAGGGGTATAGGGAAACGTCGACCTTCCCCTTCATACCAGAGCCTCCCCAAGCCACATAAATTCGTCTGTCCTCAGTCGTGCCAAAATCCACATATCACGAGATACCTCGTGTATTAGGTGAAAAAACGCATATATGTATATATATATATATATATATATATATATATATGTATATATATATATATACAATACATGTGACAATACTGGAATTTGCTGCCGTGAAAGGAGAGGGCCACCCAGGAAGAAAAGCAGGTGTTTCGTGGACAAAGGTGCCGGAGGTAGCAGGTGGTTGGGAAGCGGTCGGAGTCAGGACGAGGCAGGTGCAAGCGGAGGCCAGGGATGTACAAAGAGGGGTGACATGCAGGGACAGGTGCTAGAAGAGAACAGATGTGGAGTATTATTGTAGCAGGCGTTTAAGCTCTGTGCTTGGGTAACGTAATCTGTGCCGAATACCTTCTGATATTGATATGAGTCGCATCATTTGCGTGCGTAACCACACACATACACACACACACACACACACACACACACACACACACACACACACACACACACACACACACACACACACACACACACACACACACACACACACACACACACACACACACACACACACACACACACACACGCACACACGCACGGACGCACACACACACACACACACACACACACACACACACACACACACACACACACACACACACACACACACACACACACACACACACACACACACACACACACACACACACACACACACACACACTGTCAAGATAGAAATCTGAAAAGGACGTTACTGTATCGAAAATATTATGGGAAGTGAATGTGTATATTTGCGTGTATATGTCCGTGTGTGTGTCGTTTATATGTAGGTGTGTGTGTGTGTGTCTGTGTTATATGTAGGTGTGTGTGTATGCATATTTGTGTGTATATGTACGTGTGTGTGTGTCTATGTCTGTTTTTCTGTCTGTCTATCGATATGTGTCCTTCTGTTTATATCTATCTGCCTACCTGTCTTACTGTTTGTCTTTTCATCTCCATGCATTCGCGTGTGTCTGTAATAAATGGTAGAAAGATACGTGGTGTTTGACAGGAGACTAAAACCTCAATAACGAGAGAATTCTCAAAACGGAATAAGATTGTCTAACGGTTGGCAGAACAGAATTCAGTGAAAATCAATGTAATGATGAAATAGCTAAGTGGAAAGGACATATTTATTCACTATTTACTTTCAAGAAAAAGATTAAAACACTACTCTCGATTAAACTCTCGAACAAAAGATCGTATAAGTAAAGAAGAATATAAAAGACCATAAGATTTACACTTGGCAGTTCCATGTCCATTACCACCTGTCATCCCTATCGATAAAGTTATCTAATCTTCTTTTAAAACAACCATTTAGCGCTCACCACAAGTTTACTGAGTCTATCTTATTCGTTAACCACTCTATTGGTATATCTCTAAGAATTTAGCGCCCTTAAGAGGTTTATTCTAGCTAACAACAGAGATCTCTTTATGGTAAAGGTTGACAAGGAGGGTATAAGAAGTAATGCTCAGGGGTCAGTGGTTGGAAGGAAATGATGATGATAATTTAGTTTAACGTCGCGCACTCCCCTTATCATAAAGCTAGGACCGTATCCTGAAAGGTAATAGACATAGAGAATTGCACTCAGTGGTGTTCTGAAGGCTAAATATCGGTTCAATGAGTGAAATCTAGTTAATGTTGATAACCGTGGTTTGTTCGCAATGAAGAAAGCTTCCCATTAGTTCCAGTTCATGGGATATTCACAGTACGTTTCAATTATTTTATATTAATAAAGCCATTAACAGTTTTTAAAATGCCATCATCACATGTAATAATGCCCCACACCGAACCATAAAAACAATTTTGTGAGATATGTACTATAACTGAGAGTGATAGGTGTTTTCTGCAGATAGTTGGAAAGTTACGGGTAAAAAAGCGGAACCCTTAAAAAATAGTTGAGTTAATATAGACACAGTAAAAAGAGGGCGAGAATGTTTAGTCATTGAGGGGTCTCAATTATAGTCGTTTCTTCATAATTACACCTTAGACCCAATATGTGGTTCCAGCAAGATGTGGTAATTACTCGTTATTGAGGCAATGTTTCTATATTGTTTTAAAAATCCAAATATGTATTTGTAATAATAAGGCAGTTATGGAAAATTATTACCCTTGTGACTTCCGGGCCACCCTGTATATTGTAGTATACAGTCTTGGATAGGAGTGGTAAACGCACATGGTATACATATAGTATGCATAGGGAACAATATGGATATATGATAGAGAGTAGCATGTGTTTTGAGTAGTATACTAACTTGGTGGAGAATGACATACGTACTTAGTGGAGAAAAATACACGCATGGGGAACACAATATATACTTAGTAGGGGAGTAGTCTATAGCATAGCGGGCAGAAGCATACATAATTTGTGGGGAGGAGTATGCATATTTGGTATAGAGTGAATAGTAGTAGGTATGGGGATGGTAATAGGTATAGGTTTATACGGAGAATCTAGTAAGAAGTGAATAATCATTATCTAGTAGAAATTAGGCTGAGGGAGTGGGAGTGTGCTATTAGGAATGTAACAAGGGAATAACTATGTTACAGAAGCGAAAATTGGCTTTTGATTTTATGTATGTAGATATACATACATATATATTATTTGGATGATGGAGAACATAAACACAGGGGAAGGCTCGGAACCCTATGCACTCTAACGTTTCGTTCGCGTAGAACTTCTTCAGAGAGTGTATGTAGAACTGCAATTGGAGTTTATGTACTAAATCTAATTATCTTTTCGGACAATTGGGAAAGGTCGTTTTTCTGGCGTTAGAATAGTTGCTCAATGGCTTATTATGGCGAATCGTCAAGAGGATTAGAAAAAAGAATTTATGAACATAAAAACGACATAAAAGCACATAGGACATCTAATTCTTTAGTAGTTCATGCGGAAAAATTCGATCATTTACCAAACTGGAGAGAAGCTGAAGTGCTACATAAAGGTTTTGATAAATTCACTAGAAGAATTGTTGAATCAGCATATATTTCTACTAATAATTCATCGAATCATCGAGGAGGGTTTATCAATTTAGCTAAAGAAACTAGTATTTTAATTCTAAAACACGCCAGAAAAACGACCTTTCCCAAGTGTCCGAAAAGATAATTAGATTTAGTACATAAACTCCAATTGCAGTTCTACATACACTCTCTGAAGAAGTTCTACGCGAACGAAACGTTAGAGTGCATAGGGTTCCGAGCCTTCCCCTGTGTTTATGTTCTCCATCATCCAAATAATTTGTCTAAAATACTTATCAATATATATATATATATATATATATATATATATGTATGTATGTATACATATATATATATATATTATAAATATGTATATATATATATATATATATATATATATATACATATATATATATTATAAATATGTATATATATATATATATATATTATATATGTATATATATATATATACATATATGTATATATGTATGTATGTATGTACGCATGTATGTATATATATATATAATTTAGCTTACAGTTTCAGACTTTTAGATTAATTCTAGAAATTCAAATTGACAATATTTCATCAAAATGTCTGGTTGAAGCGGGTCTTTGTGTACATTATTGGGCAAAGTCTCTTGAAGGGACGTACATTTTTGTGGTCAAATAAAGCAATGAATAAGCAAGTCAACTAAGTAAATATGTATGAGGTTCGTGAGAAATTAATAATCTTGACTTCAACCAGAAGATACTAAACAATTACTAAAACTGCTAACATGTACATATACCCCGGTTTTAGCATAAGCGGAAACTGAGATGCAGACGACACAGATCAAAAGGCAGACTTTTTGTAGTTGAATTGAAAAACAGTTTGAACTTCTCTCTCACTTAAATAATGAGGTAGAACATCTAGAATAATTTGCAGTGAGAGAAAAAATCAAACCGTACTTCAGCTCGGCAAAAGAAAATTTTGCCTTTCCTCTGTGCTGGGTCGCCTGTGTCGGTTGCGTCTCGGTTTGCGCTTAGCCGGGGAGAAAAGAAGAAGAGAGGTGGTGGTGGTGGGGGGGTTATTGTAGAAGGGAATGGAAGGAAAGCGTAAAGTAGGCACAGGATAGGGGGAGCAGTACGGGTACCTGCACCCACCGGGAGCACCAACTCACCTCTGGCCCGCTGGGAGTCAATGTCCTGATGTCGCTCACCTGTCGGTTCCTGTCAGCGGGAGGGATCAGATGAGGTCGCTTTTCAGGCTGTTGACGTCTTTGTTCAAGGTTTCTTAATCGGTTATTGAATGAAGGGGTTTCACTCACTTCTGTTGGATTTCATCCTGTGTACAGGAAGCCATACATTTTATGGGTGTGCCTGTCGGTCTGTCTGTCTAGCGATTGATAGGGTTGAATATAAGAATGAAGGAGAGTGCAAGAAACCATGAGGACTACACTTGGCAGCTCCATTTCCATAATGTGCTGGACTGAGGCTAGTATAGGCCTATTGCGTCAATAAGCATAGAAGAGGTATCCAGGTCTTATCATTATCATTGATAAAAGTGATTGATCTTTGTCTTCCCTTATAGACAATTCCCCCTAGAGGTAGAAAATGACACTGGCAAAAATTGTGCCAAAGTACTACAATGATTGAAATCACAAATAAATAAATGAGTTAATAAATATATTAATTAGTAAACATATATATAGATAAATCAACAAGTAAATGAATAAATAAATAAACAGATAAGTAGATACACAACTAAAGAAACTAAACAAATACATAGGCAGACTAATGAATAATTAAATGAATAAATAGATAATAAATGCTTCATATACTTGGCAATTTGTTTATACTTGCATCGTGGAATTTTGCAGTCGATTGAATCATAAAGATATCCCTACACCAATCTCATAAACTACGAGGACACTTTACCAATGCATTTTTTATTGTATAGATATATTTTAACGAAATTTTTTACATTTCTTTAATAATAATTTTGCATATAAAAAGGACCATTACCGTCCTGTTAGTGAACTATTATAATTTCTTTGTAAGATTTTGATATAAATGAAAAATGCAATATTTGGTGTGATGATATCAGTATTCAAAACAAGAATTTCATATTCAGTAAAATGTCAAATATTTTGCTTATGATAATAGTGCTTCTTTGTGATCTTCACCATAGAGGATAATTTCTCCTCCGCCTCTCTGTAAAGCTTATCAACAGCTTATCTTCCTCCAGGGGTTGGGTTTTCACAGGGCTGGCAATCGGTGCCCAAGATAATGATAATAAATAGATAATAATTATCGATTTAATGGTTTAATAGTGATACAATGATACACTGACGATGTACAATTTGAGCTAATTCTAGGACGATATCAAATTGAATCGATGATGTGTACGATGGACGGAATGGCGCTGTCCTTGTAGCAGTCAGTCCTCGGCGCTTTGAAGGGCGCGAGTTTGTTGATGTACATGGTGGAGTAGCGTGATAGAGGACGTTGGGTGAGAGGAAGTGTTGGTGACGAGGGTGAATTAGTAGAGGTATCCTTCTCTTTGTGATCCCACCATTTTACTCCGCTATTTTGCATGAGGGCAGATAACAGGTGGCTGTTAAGAACATAAAAATGGGGGAGATTGTAAAAGACTAGAGGGTCTACGCTAACCAGTTCCATGTCCATTATCAACTCCATCCATAAAGTTATCTTCTCTTAAAACAATTAATAGATTCAGCGCTCACTACATGATTACAAAGACTATTCATCCGTTATATCTATTGGTAAACTAGTTTTTGTCTATTTTCTCCTTAAACCTAAAGTCTAATTTCAACACATTACTACCCTACTTTCTTAATATGATGATCTTGCCTGCATCAACTTCGTTAAAAGCCCTTGACCCACTGTTCCCGTTCTGCTAACCAGTATCATAGAAACTAGCCAGTATTCATCTATCACAGGAAGAAATTTAATATTTCTTTCAAAAGAAATCTACGTGATGATACGAGAACCAATTTCCTTTTGCCGATGGACTTCGAGTTTCCATCCAGAAAAAACAAAAAAAAATCAGGGTAACAATTAATTTTGTTATGTACTTGTATGTACAGTGGACACAAGAAGTGGTGAAATAAGTACAGGAAGATGGCGGTCTTTATTTATTTTCTACTCTAATAACACTAAATACAATAAACTAAAGTAATTACAAGGCACAGGAGCATCTCTCAGGCATACCAAACAGACATTTACGAAGTACTAAATCTCATCTCAAGCAGGCACGAAATGCGGTAGGACCTCACATAATAAGAATTCGTGTACGAATTACAGTCGCTGCATATCCAGGCATGGTTACTAAATCTACTCCATTCATGGCAAATGAAATAGATTCATTAATTATGTAGTAAGCTCTGAAATTATTGCACTGGCCAGCAAAATTTATTAAAGTATCAGTCCTACAAACAAAAGAATGTGAACTTAATAGAATTTTATCCGCTGATTTCAAATATGTTTTCATAATTTTCCTATCATGCATAATTTTTCTGTGATAGCATATAAAATTTTAGATAATTATAACGAATAAACGAGACTGATATTTCAATGAAACTTACATTTAAAATACAAAAATATATGATATTCGAATGTATTATGCTTCTGAGAGATCCTTTTTCAGTGTCCAACAATAATCAGCGAACATTGAAGAGCTCCACTTCCCTTGATACCAGGTTTCTATGTTCAGAATGATCTGGTGAAACCTCTTACCATGCTCATCACTGAGAGTCTAGGAAGTGAATTTTTAGGCTCATATTGCATCCCAGGGTCTTGTGGGATGTCAATAGCTCTTTTACGATTTCAGAATAGTTATTTGCTTTGTGATTCACCAAAAACTCTGCGCAAACTTTCTTAAATGACAGCCATGCACATTTATAAAGACCATTTATCTCTTCATCAAAATTTTGGTCTCTCATCAGCTCCCTAATCTGTTGTCCAACAAAAATACCTACTTTGATTTTTACGCCAATTACTCTAGGAAACTTCTTTTTCAAATATGTGAATACTTTGCCAGTTCTATCCATACCTTTAACAAAATTTTTATCAACATTAGCTTAATATGAAAGGAGGTAGATAATTTCTCTGAATCAACAAGAGAAGGATTGACAATATTCTTCTCTCCTGGGGTCAGAGGTCGTTTCGGCTACACATTCTTTTCATAATGTGTTTTCTTATCCAGACTGTCCCACTCACAGAGAAAGCAACAAAACTTTATGTAACCCAGCTGTATTCCAAGTAAAATTGCCACAACCTTTAGGTCACCACAGATATTTCATTTATGTTCTTCATACTTAACTTTTTGCATTAGACGCTTCATACTCTCATATGCCTCCTTCATGTTAGTTGCATGGGTCAGAGGAACAGAAGGACACTTATTTGCATTGTGTAGCAAAACAGCTTTCAGGCTCACTTTTGAAGAGTCAATAAACAAGTGCCACTCCTGTCATATCTATGGTTTAGTTCCTCAATAACAGAATATACATCATTACAAAGTACTACACAATCCTCAAGTGAGAAAAACTGTTCGAAATCACAATGTCGCTTACGATAAAAACTATGGATTCTTTCTGGAGAAGATTCTAGATCTCCCTGACTCAATAAACGTGGTTCACTTGGAGAACAGATTGGCTGAAAGTACATAACAATCTCACGCAGTGTTGTCAAACTCAGTGTTGCCAAGCACTTGATTGAAATTCATCCCACGTAACACACGTAACGTAACATACCGTGGAACACAATAACTGTGGGTGATGGAAAAATTGGACATTATTTTTGGATTCTGGTATGCAAAAACATACTATTGTTTTCCTTGGGACAAATTCTTTGCTGACCAGTGTTGATTGTTTTAAGAGAAGATTAGATAAGTTTATGAAAAGTGGTGATAGGTGGTAATGGACATAGAACTGCTCAATTTAGGCCTTATAGTCTCTTGTAGTCTCCTCCATTCTTATGTTCTTATGTTCTTATGCCAACCATTTGTTTACGGTATCTTCAGCCTGGCATACCAACCACATGTTAATGAATTATGGAAATAATCCAGCATTCCAATTACCTAGGTACCTTGTACTTACACATAACAACCCTTTGTTTACCAAAGACAGGGTCATCTGCTATTTATGCATGACAAATTACTCGCTTACGAAATACAGAGGAATTTTACAGTCATACCACCGTTTGTGTCTTAATTGCACTTCTAGATATTAAAAAAATGGTATATATCTGCCCAGGTATTCGGCGAATATACACTCGCCTAAACTTTTGTCACCTTCGTTGATTTTAACTCTGAAAAAGCAGTCTTTTTATTCATTCAGTCCGAAGTCCCACACTAAAAATCCTTAGGCAACAGCACAATATACAGTATCTTCCCTCAGTGACTTGTGAGCCCATCTGGATGCTGTTGCCGGTTACTTGAAAGACTCGGGTCTCTTGAAAGAGAGACCAAGGGGAATGGATTGGTTAGACTTATACTCATTTCAATAAGATTGTCCAGCATCATGAAGCAGTTGCCTGAGATGGCCTTGATATTATCAACACGAGGTTCTGCCCTTGTTTGAGTAAAATCTTCCATCATTAGCCAGAACAAAATACCTCGTATACTTTAGATATTTTAGATACCTTGTCGTACACCAAGGACTTTAAGCACCAGCCAAAATGTCCAGGAACGGTGTGAAACTATTTTTGGTCTAATTACACATGTTTATGGCTGTCAGACTTACTGAAGAGACTTGTATATACTTCGTGAGTAACGCTATTGGTCGTACTAAACCTATTTGGATTACCACCACGTTCATAAGTATCTGTCAAATTACCACAGTACGAGCTCGTTTTCATGAAGCTTAATTTATATCTCATAAATTGTCTCTGTTATTGCTGACTTAGGTTATAAACATCAAGTGCAGGTGAGTTTGTAAATGTTAGTCAACTCTTTGAGACGTGAGGGCTTCCTCCCAGCTGAATATAATTTTATGTTGCTAACTAGAATAAAACTAAAAAAATAACGACTCTCCTCGAAAAAAAGCGTTTATGTATAAGAAAAAGACTTCGCTGGAGGCTTAACTGCGGTCACTCTGCCATACCTAGGGCAAGTAGATGAAGCCACCGTGAGCTAAAAATAAATAAATAAATAAATAAATAAATAAGTAAATAGAAATGAATAGAAAAAAAAAATCACCCACCACCTTCAGTGATTTGAACACAGGACTCAATTATCTCTCTTTCTGTTTAAACTTTTAATGATAGTATGGTTAGTTCCTGTTGTCTCTCATTGTACGGTTTAGATATATCATATTCTCCGGTGTATATTACATGTTTTTTCCTAAATGTAGTCTATCACAAAATTACACTGCGTTTAATGCGTCGTATTACAAATGCATACAGTAGAATCATGCATTTTCACTACAAAACTCCTTTGAAATAGCTTTAAATAAATGTATAAGGAAACATACTATTTTGTCCACAAAATATCCTTGGAAAATTGAGGATGCGTCTTATGCGAGGATAAGGCTGATACGCCGGCAAATATGGTAGCTTATATCAAGGCTGGGAATCATTTTAATAGCTTCTCTCTGTTTTATCTTAGCCTTGTTTGTTTCCTTCACTTATTGTTAGGAGCATACCAATGTTTCATATTCCTGTCTAGGGTGCAATAGGGTTTCTATGTTTATTTTTCGTCATGTTTATTTTTCGTCATCTTGTCATCCATCTAGTAAAAACCCTTCATTAATATTCTAAATCAATCCTCACGTCTCCCTCACATCTTACCGTTAGATGACAGATTACTGCTTCTCAGCACACCTAGACCTTTCTCCTCAGGTTATTTTCATTTTTACTTTTTCTTTCCATTGCCTATACTTTGTATTTTCTGGGAAATAAATTTAGTTTTTTATTTTAGTTTTATAGAGGTCGTCTATGTTGTTTCTGCAACAGCCTACAGGATTCTTCGTCTCTCACGCTTTTCATAATCTATGGGTCGCCAGCAAGCATGTTAGTTTAACTTGTATCTTCCATCTTGTCAATTACGCAGATAATGAATATTATAGGAGCGTTCGCGCGCGTATGTATATATGTGCACGTGTGTGAGAGAGACAGACAGACAGACAAATATTCACCTGGGATTATGTGATAGTGATCGGCACCTATTACCTTCCCGGGTAAGAGCTTAGTCCCATATGACCAGACCTATGAGTAACTTTCTGACCTTAAACTTCCCATCCGTTAAGCGCAGGACAACTCGCGCGCGCGCGCGTATGTGTGTGTGTGCGTGCATGTGTGTGTGTGTGTGTGTGTGTGTGTGTGTGTGTGTGTGTGTGTGTGTGTGTGTGTGTGTGTGTGTGTGTGTGTGTGTGTGTGTGTGTGTGTTTACCAAGTTGTATTTTACCGGAAGGGGAGCTACGCTCGTGGTGTTCCGTCTTTGTATCTCGCAGTGTCTCGTTTGCTCTTAAATTCGTGTATGGTTTTTGCACACACAATTGTCTTGTCCAGTTTATTCCAGATGGTCACCACTCAGTATGGAAAACTGTTTTTTTTCAGGTCTCTTCTATAACTATCCTTTTTTATCTTTTTTATTTTATTTATTTATTTATTTATTTTGTTTTTGTCCTCTTGTGTTTCTCTTGTCCCAATTTAGTAAGTCTTCTCTATAAAGGACTTCCGTGCCTTTTATGATTCTGTAGATATTCAGTAGGTCACCTTTTTCTCTTCTTTATTCTAAAGTCGGTAATTAGTGGGCAACCTTGTATCCCTCCTATGTTTTTTTTTTCTTTTCTTTTTTGGTAGCACTTTGTCAAAGGCTTTTCGTAAGTCTAGGAAAGCACAATCAGCCCATCCACCTCTTTTTTGTATTATATCTATTAGTCTTGAGTAGAAACAGGTTAAATTTGTAACACATGGTCTTCCCTGTCTGAATCCAAATCGTCTCGAGTTTATTATATTGTCTTCTTCCAGGTGTTTTATCAATCTATTTCTGATTATTGTTTTCACAAATTTAGCTACAGTGCTTGTAAGAGAGACCGGTCTGTAACTTATTGGTTCTTCTTTGTTTCCTCTTTTATATATTGGCACAATATTGGAATTTTTTCAGTCTTTTGTTATTTTTCCTTCTTTGAGTGAGCAACTTATTACGTTGTATATTTTGTCCATTAGTTCTTCTTTACATTCTTTTAGTATCCAATTTGTAATTCCGTATGGCCATGTGATTTTCTAACGTCAAGGCTCGTTAATTGATCCATTATTTCTCTTTGTTATTGTTATTTCCTACTTTTTTCTGGTGAAAACCTACTTGAAGAGATTGTTCATGACTTCAGCCATTTCTAGATCCTCTGTGTATTCTGTATTTCCATGGGCTAGTTTCACCATTTCCTGTTTATCCTTAAGGTTACCATTCACATATCTATAGAATAGTTTGGGTTGATCTTTACATTTTTCTATGATGTCTTTTTCGTAGTTTTTTTTTTCCTCTCTGCGCACTTTTACATAGTCATTCTTATGGTTGATATATATTTGCCATTTTCCATTTTTTTTTTCCATCTTATTCAAACTTTATCTCTTCTGTTTTTTGCCTCACTGCATCTTCTGTTGAACCAGCACTTAATGCACACCTCTTGTTTCTGTCTTGTGTGTGTATGTGTGTGTGTGTGTGTGTGTGTGTGTGTGTGTGTGTGTGTGTGTGTGTGTGTGTGTGTGTGTGTGTGTGTGTGTGTGTGTGTGTGTGTGTGTGTGTGTGTGCATGTGTGTATACGTACGTGCGAGGGTGCAAACGTACGCGCACGCGGAAGTGCGCGTGTCAGCGCCTGTAAATATCGACAGGTAGCGAAGTCGGAGTCAGCTCGAGATTGTTAAAGGCCGAAATATTGAATCTGTACCCCGCCCCAACAGGCAATTTCTTGTCTATATCTCCGAGAACTATCAGTTCGACGGGAGTATTGGTTCTAGCTCCCCGTTACCTGCATCTATCTATTTACACGCTATCAAGTGTAAGGGGAAGTAAAAGCTACCCCATAACGAGAAGGAGAACAAAAACTACAAAAGACGGCTCACATGTTTGCAAGTTTAAGGAAGAGTTAAGGCTACCCTGACGCAAGAAGAAAAAGAATTATGGTCGAAGGAATATAGATTACCATTGAGGCAGACATATATTTTGAATATAAATTAAAGACACAATAAGGGAGTAAATTTATTGCAAGTGTTATCGATAGAGTTGAATAAATGTTCGTTGTAATGACGCCATTACTAAGATACATCATTCTTCAGGTGTTGTTCCTGCTTTTATTTCGCTAACAAGTTTACATTCTTGAAATTATAGACCCACACTAATTTTCTTGTTGAAGTAATCGTGTACGTAATTGTTCTGGAAAGTAACTAAAAATGAGGTGTATATGCAGTAGTTTATATCAAAGTGTACTTATACTTAGTACACTAAAACAGACGTGTATGTGTGTGTGTGTGTGTGTGTGTGTGTGTGTGTGTGTGTGTGTGTGTGTGTGTGTGTGTGTGTGTGTGTGTGTGTGTGTGTGCGTGCGTGTGTGCGTGCGTGTGTGTGTGTGTGTGTGCGTGCGTGTGTGTATGTATTATTCACCATGGTTCACCATGGTCTTGAATGACGTGTTGGACTCGTGATCGACAGTTATTAACCTTCCGGATGAGAGCTCAGAGCTTGTATGACCGATATATGGGTAATAATGTGACCTTGCACACACACACACCCAACTCCCCGCCCACGAGAGTTGGAGTAACACCCCGCAGCGTTGCGATACTGAAATTACTTCAGCCCTGGGCGGGAGTCGAACCCGGACTGCCGTAGTGGCAGGCGAGAACTCTAACCACAGCGTCACAAGGTGTGTGTGTGTGTGCGTGTGAGTGCGTGTGTGTGTGTATATGTTTGTGTGTGTGAGTGAGTGATTCATATTAGGTTTAAGTCACGTACTGGACTCGTGATCGTCACCTGTCATCTTCCCGGATGGGAGCTTTGAGGTCGTATTTTCCGATCTATGGGTAATGCTGTGACCTTATACGTGCACATCTCTCTTTTTTCAAGAGACATATGTGTGTACACTTGAAAAATAATCCTTTCATAAGAACTTTGTGAAAAATTATAGTAATATATCACTGTAAATATTTTGTAAAGAGACACACATTTGTCATAAATTAATGAGTGGTTAGAGCTCTTTCACATGTATAGGATTTAAAGTAGTTTGAATACCACTCTCTTCTGTGTTGAGGAACTTGTTTTTACGACTGTACGTGCATTTGGCGTGTGTTCAAGTGATAAGAGTTAACTTTTCTGCAGCTGTGTCATGTCTATTCAAATTTTGTCCTAAAAGAGGGATTAACAGACTTTTATGAATTTCAGATATTTAATTAAATCGGTCTTATTTTATTTGAAAGGCTCAAATTCTATTGCTATTATTGTTTAAGTTATAATTACTACGTAATATTCCTCGCAGTATGTTGGTGTACTAGATTACATACTAAAACTTTTTTATCTTCTTTTTCTTATTGATGCTGATTATTTCTAGTAAAGTTTTCTATATTTATGTTAAATAGTACTAGTAACATGCACACGTGTGTGTGTGTTTGTATAAAAGTATATGTGTTCAAATTCATTTACCTACCTCTTTGTTATTGGCATCCTTTATAGTGACATTACTTCATTTCATTGACTTTGAGATCTCTACTTGATTCTAGTTTGCTCTTTTATTTGTACATAAATTTACATTGATATCATCATTACGACATCGTCCCTAGACATCATTAGGCGTCAGCCATATATCTTATTTTAGCAGAAATATAAATGGAGGTTTATTTTCAATTATGTTCCCCCAGTTCGAATAAAATAATGTGACGTCACTCAAAACAAAGTATTTCTTATATTAACTCTCTTATCAGTAAAAGCATATTTGTCTAAAAGTTCATTATCATGAAACGCTTTCCTTTATTTTTATTTCTTTTTTCAAAAGCTCTTTAATTAATTAATCAATGAATTAATTACTTAAGATTCAAACTTGATATCTTCTTCATGGGTCCCTTCATCCATCCAGGAAACTGGCGATAACTATCGATCTGACTTATAGTTCCTATAAAGATCGAGATTGCCTCGGGGATCGAGTCGTAGCCCACAGGACTGCATTCCCCAGTCAGAGTGAAAGAAAAGTCGAGCGTTTTCAGGTCTCGGAGAGCAGTGACCTTGCAAAGACCTCGAAATGACTGATCAGAGATGCTCCGCTTAGTCTCCTGGTGATATCAGTAGAGTAATTTGTGGTATACAGCAGCATCAGTGAACGACTTACTTTCATAACCCTACACACCAATGAACTATTTTCTCTGTACAATCACTCACACAGTCCATTAGATGTTGAACCACCACCTGATTCTGATCCGCCAACAGCGAACCTCTCGTGGCCTCCTCTCCTATGCTGCTTCCAACCAGATTGATTTATCTCTTCCCCTTTCTATTCAGCTCCACGAAGTCCATCCATCTCACTCTTGGTCTGCCTCTGTGTCTGCCAATTGTTTTGGGATTCTATAGTTTTCCAAGTTCACCACTTTTGATATCTAAAAGGTCTAGCAAATTCAACTATTGTTATCTTAATTTAGCGTTTCTTAATCTTTTCTACCTCTAGCACCCTTGTAGGGTCTAGGGAGTTTACCACACTCTAACTCTGGTTAACATCTAATTACTAAAAAGATAAAAGAAAGTAAAATGAAGTATCGCCATGTATTCAACACTTCCCAGCACCATCTACAGTTTATTTTAGTATCCCTTGGGGGTGCAAGGACCCCAGGAAACGCTGTCTTAAGTCATGGGATTCCCGTTGACCAAAGACGAGCTTTCTCCTCTTTCAACCTCACCCTCTTCTCCTAACAGGAACACAACCCAGTAGGTTCTCGCTCGGTCTTTGGAACAGGCCCAGGATTCTAACCAAGTTTCCCGAGGGCCCGGCTAGTAGCTGTAGCTAGTTTTCTAGATAATCCAAGGTTCTTGTAAGTGAAAACCTGCAGATAGAAATTTTATAAAAAAAAAAAAACATGGCTGCACACTCAGTTGGTATCTAATCATCAAAATAATTATGGTACTTCGCACGATTTTTACTGCTGAATCTTTGCTACTGTTTCAGCATGACAGGTTACTCATGTAGTTAGAATATTAGGCCTTTTTCGGACAAGGTAACGTTTTCTTATGTATTGAATGATTCGTATTCAGTAGATACTTTCTTCTCGGTAATAGGCTATACTAATTTACTTTGATGTGGTTTGTGTGTATAGAAATTAGAGATTAGTAGTGGAAAGAGTGTACCAAGAGAAGCCAGAAGGATGCAGGTTTAAGCGCCGCTTGAGGGAGACTTACATTGCATATTCGAAAGACGGTTTAGCGATAAAGGAATCGTGCGTTCATTGGTTTGCTAATCGGCAGCCAGAGCTGAGAACCTGAAAATTTTGAAGAACAAAAAGTGGACGTGATAAGTGAAATGAATGCGGTAACCGATAAGACATTGGAACAATATACTGAATAATATGCGTACGTTAGTTCAACAAAATTTATGAAATTGATAGAGGAAAGTGTGGCATGAGAAAGATAAGGTGATGGGCAAGATCACATAAGAAGGAACTAAGATTAGGTAAAGAGAAATTCAATAAGAAATGGTATAACCAGAGATTCTTGAACATGATTTTGCAATGTCATTTATATTAATATAGACAAGTCGGTGAAATACCCGAAGCAGCACAGTAATCTAATTTAATAAAGATAACATTTCATTGCAAGAAGACAAGGAAATGTATCTTTGACAAGCAATAAATGTCACAAGCATATAATATGCAAGACAAATGACATAACACGCAAGACAAAGAAGCGGGTCTCCTGAGAGACAAACTCAACAAGACAGGCAAAAATCAGATACGAAAGAGGAAGAGGTCAAGGGACTAATCAGTTAAGATAGGAAAAACACTAAGTCAAAGGTCAAGAAATGCCCTGATGCGCATCACACGCTCCTTCAGATCACTCAAGTCTTAACGGAAGCCAAACCTGATGTGATATCATCTGGGTCTCTTGTTCTTCGGATCCGCCCTCAAAGACCGGTCAGTTACCAACAGAACGGAAGATATCTAAAGTAACACCTGCACCCGGAAGGGGTGGATGGATTCGACCAGATAATTACGCACCTGTCGGATTAACATCACCTTTACGTCACCCTTAAATACACTTAAAGGAACCCAAGTATACAATTAGGTTGTTTTGTTTAACCAAACAAACAGAACGTTTTGTGTGTCTAGAAAAAGCGTAGAGACTGATGTGTTGCTGTCGGCAATAGTTTTCCGAAGTTTCTTTTTGTGGGTATTGGAATAAAAATCCCGACATGAAAATAATCTGTTTTGACAAAGTCTCTGTTTTGAAGTTGGCTCATAATCACTTCATTCAAGTGAGATTTATGCTCCCTTCCTTTTATTCATTTTTTTTGTCTTCTTTGCTTCTTTTGAATCCACAATGGAAGGAAAATATTTGGAAGTAGACATTCAAAGTTTTCGTTGCCCGTAATTCAAGCTCGAGCAAGCACCACAGAAAGGACGGCGTTTATTAACCGTCTGTAAAATGAGGTTTGGATTCTTGAAAAAAAAAAAAGTCTTATTTTGCCATCTCATGTCTTTGGTGGTAAATGGAGCGTGTTGTCCTACTCTATCAGGAGTTCAGCTGCGACACAAACAGTCATCTTTCCTCTGTGTACTAGGACTGCCTACATGACAAGTATCAGTGACCACCATTGGAATAGAACCTTGTTCTGAGCTGTGTGAAGGGATAATGAAACCAACGCTGCAGCGTGGGGGATCATTATTTGAAGGCTTTTCTTTATCTGGTGATAATACTAATGAAGATTAAAGTTGAGATACACGATAAAAGATTATGGGATAGAAGTTGAACCCGTGAATGGTTAAAGAGACTTTGTTCAACTGAATGGAATCATCTGACAATATACACAACGATTCATAAGTCAATATGCGAGCTAAAAATGTTTATTGGTCTAGGTTGAACATTAGGATATAAGAATGTAAGAGACTGCAGGAGACCATATGATCTTCACTAGGTAGTTCCATATTCTTTATCACCTGCCATCCCTATTCACTAAGCTATCTAATCTTCTCTTAAAACAACCTGTAGTTTCATCGCTAACTACTTGGTTGATAAGTTGATTCCATTAGTTAACCATCCTGTTGGTAAATCAGTTCTTGTCTATTTTCTTCTAACCTAAACTTATCCGATTCAAATCTATTACTACGAGTCCTGCCCCTCTGTCTTAATATGATAATCTTACCAACATATTTATTTATTTATTTTTAGACAAATGAAACAGTCTGATGATAACCGGAATAAATGCAATTGAAACTCAGTATATTTGAAGAGTAAGTCATATAGAATCGAATTATAATCCTTTCGATACTTGATGGGGAAAGGACATAGATACCTAAGAATGTATTTATCTACTCGAAACCTGTTCTTCCTACAAAGTTGAAATTGTTCAATATATTTCCAGGTTTGACATTCATCCATTCAAAAGATAAACTATTGTCTCCCGCAGTTGTAAACATCTCACTCATCCTCTAGTATTCGTGTTGGACAGGCTCACCATGTTCACATCGGTAACGTTCCCAAGTCAGACTTATAGAAACGTTTGACGTTGACCAAAATAACATATGTAAAATACCTTATTATACTGGGGATGTATTGATGGTTTCCTCTCATAGTGGCGACCCCACCCCCACCCACCCACACACACCATATCGTATGGAGGCAGCGAAAATAAAACCCGTAGTAAAGCGTCACTATGTTGGAAAGTTTGGAAGTAGACTCGGGGGTATGATTCCAGGTAGTAAATAAACTGAGTTTTAATAGCTTGATACGACATTGCATCCCAGTGATATGACCACTAAACTGCGGCTTGGGAATTTTATGTGTCTAAGGAAAGGCACAACTGAAGAAGTCTGAAAAGAGTTGATTGGTGGGGTGGGGGTGTTTCAAGTCAGTGAACTTAATCTTCAAGAAAGATTTGCTTTACTGCTAGATGAGAAGTCAGACCTTGTGAATAATGAGGATATTATAACCTTTTCACGCATAATTTTGGTTTATTGGACTTGTTCAGTTAAACTGATACAGACTAAGTCTCAAAAATTAAAATCATTGAAGGAAAAAAATCTACAACCAAATATTTATCTTAAAGAGTGCATTTAAATTATAATTGTTTCAACATTTATTCTGAGATTCCACATATCATTTAAAATCTGTTTGTAAATAGTTTGTAAAATAATATCGTGCATGATCGTGAATGTTCCATATGGCGTTTAATTATGTTCCCGTAATAAAAGATTTAACCCCAAATTTACATTATAAAATTAAGAAATGGAATATGGAAATATGTAATTATGTAAAGAAATACAAAAAGTTATCGTTCATGATCTTAAGTGACCACTTAGTTGTTGGACTGAAGAAGTTATCTCGAATTTTAAGAGCAAATTACACCAAAATATCTAAATAACTCATACTCGGGTTCCAACTAGCACTTCCCTTGGACTTGTATGTAAATTAGCTTAAGCTCGTGTGTCCATAGGTTTGTAGGTAATAAATCTATATACAATATTCTGTAACTTACAGTAATTATATAGTACTTCGATATATAGACAGTCATGGCAGATCCATATAAATCATGTTTATGGTACAACTTCCTTAACGTTCAGAATAGCTGTCTTCAGAAAATTTTGCTGCGATATTCTTTATGCATAATTATATAAAGACGTTCATGAAACCGTTTTAGCTTGTAACTATTCTTTAATGGCAGCTGCAGTTAGTCTGATTTCCCTTTCAATATGCACCAAAACGCAAGCCGAAACTTACTAATGAGTGGTATGATCTTATAACACTATATGACTTAATGTGGTGATCAAGTGAGTCACATTATGCGAAAGCAGTAGAAGATAAAGAGTCCACGCCAGGAGGAGCTAAGTAGCTGCGGCTAAAACCGTCACCTTTGCCATATACGCAATGGATACTGTTGAGCCAGGTAACCATTTGTCACTGCTGGGAATCAGAGAGAAGTGCGGGATTCGAACCCATTACTGAGTGAATGCAAGACCAGCACGCTTCGGATTGCGCTACCAGCGTACATTGCAAACATTATTTTGTCATGAACCTCTTTCTTTTAATACATCCATGTTTTATTAACATTATTATGATACAGTAGGACTTATGATGGAGAAAGCACTCAATGGTTTGTACAGTATTATCTAGATAAAGGAATAATTCCTGTTGCTCTTTTTATTTATTGTTACTAAATCTTTCTGGCATCTTAAAAAAGGGGTCAAATAAAGTCATACCCTCATCTGAAAAACATATGTTTTAGTTAGATCAGTATATGTGATATATGACAATGATGCTATGGTGTCTTGAGAGTGTACATGCTCATTACATACTATCTTTCTCTCTCCCTCTCTTTCTCTTTGTGTGTGTGTGTGTGTGTGTGTGTGTGTGTGTGTGTGTGTGTGTGTGTGTGTGTGTGTGTGTGTGTGTGTGTGTGTGTGTGTGTGTGTGTGTGTGTGTGTGTGTGTGTGTGTGTGTGTGTGTGTGTGTGTGTGTGTGTGTGTGTGTGCGTGCGTGTGTGTGTGTGCGTTTGCAAAAGCTTTTGATACCGTCTCACACGAAAGACTACTTACTAAATTAGCTTTGGACTAGTAATTGGTTGAATGGTCGAAAACAGAGAGTTGTTTTAAATGAAAAAACTTCTGGATGGAAAAGTGTTGCAAGTGGAGTTCCTCAGGGTTCCGTTCTTGGGCCACTTCTATTCATAGTATATATAAATGATATAGACCATGGACTAAAATCTACTGTTTCCAAATTTGCTGATGATACAAAACTGTGCGGAGTGGCAAATGGTCACTCAAACCAATTAGATATTCAAGTAGATTTAGATAAATTACAGCAATGGTCTGAAAAGTGGCTAATGAAATTTAACACAAGTAAATGCAAGGTAATGCACATAGGTAAAAATAACAGTAAGTACGATTACAAGTTATTTGGTAATTCGTTAACAAAAGTGGATAGTGAAAAAGATCTCGGCGTAATTATCAGTAACGACCTCAAATCATCCAAGCAGTGTATTTCAGCCTCTGAGAAAGCAAATAAGATTCTGGGACTGATTGCGCGATCTTTTGATTTCAAAAGTCCATCACTCATTAACAAGCTATATAAATCGTTAGTTCGTCCACATTTGGAATATGCTGTTTCTGTATGGTCACCGAATCTCATTAAAGACATGGACAGACTGGAAAAAGTACAACGGCGAGCCACAAAACTGATTCCAAATATAAAAAATAAATCATACGACAATCGACTAAAACACATGAATCTGTTTTCCCTAAAAAAACGTAGACTCAGAGGTGACTTGATACAGGTCTTTAAGATTTTAAAGGGAATTGACAACATCAAAAGTGACAAAATTTTCACATTGAATGAGAATCAGACAAGAAACAATGGTCTCAAACTGTCCGGAAATAGATTCAATTTGGAAGTAGGTAGAAACAACTTTGCAAACCGTGTAGTAAATGAATGGAATAAACTTCCTGCACAGGTAGTGCAATGTAGCTCAGTTCGAAGCTTTAAGAATCATTTAGATAAATACCTAAGTAAGATGCTGTAATGATTATAATTTATCTTATATTATTTGTTTTTGTTTTGTTATCATTTACCTGTGTAAGAGGCCGGTAGTGTACGAATGGAAATGAGCTAGGGCAGTAGAATAACTCAGACTCGACGCCTCCGAAGAGGGCAATGTTATGTCTAGGTGAGGGCGACGTTTTGTCTATGTAAACACACCGACGGTGGTGACTGTTTTTATAATCGCTTATGTAATCACAACATTGTAAGCGCGGGTTACCTTCGTTTGACTAATGCTGAGGTAAACAATTTTTGCTAGTGGCATTGAAATGGCTTTCCGGATTGGTGCAAGGTGCAGAAGGAGGAAAAAACTATTGGTGCATGAATTCAAAGTCACGCCCATAAGGAGTGACATTTATTTGAGAAGTCACCGGGGATTGGTTTAGAAAAATTAGTGACGTCAGACGAAGGTAGCTTAGCGTAAGATACGGGATCTCGTCAGACGTTCTACAGAGAAGAGATAGAGAAGATATAGGGAGAAGATATAGAGAGGGTGTAAGGAGAGAGGATCAGGAGACGATGTAGAGACGAGAGAAAAGAGATCCCGAGTGTAAGCTAAGGTGAAATTACAGTGAAAGAAGAAAGAAAATTCACCATCCTTTTATTAACCCAAAGGACGAGAGGAATAGGCATGGGGCCTAGAAAATAGTGAGACTACAGGAAAAAGAAGGCATTGGGCCTACTACTTAAGAGGAACTTGAATATTAGTGAACCTCACGTAACGAGAGGCAAGGGGCCTCGAGACGAGTGATATTACAAGTCAAATTTAAGTGACAGTGGTGACTAGGGGAGGTGAAAGTGGTGGCAGCGGTGGGATGAACTGGGTGTTAAACACCTCCGAAGAGAAGTGGCGCCAGAAGTCTACGGGAACAAGACAACCAAAATCAAGAGTGTATTACGACTACGAGAGAAATCTACAACTTCAAGTAACTGCTACGTTGGGAACAAGCATTCTTCAAGATTCTTCAAGGAGATCATCATCTACAAGGCGGTCTTCAAGGCAGAGTGTGTGATGGAGGAGGAACAACGTCGTTGAGGAATGACAAGACCGTAGAAGGACGTCAAACCAGACATTGACATCACGAAGCGACATCGCAAGCAGCCAGGCTAAAGCAAGGTATTAGTAAAGTATGAGTACCCCTCAGAATTCTAACGTGTTGAGACACGAAATTCACACATCAAATACAAATATTCCAAAATTCACAGGAGAGTCTAACACATATGGTGTAAACAAGTTCTTGAACCTTATTGACACACTTATAGTTAGTAAAAACATTACAAATGAGAATCGTAAGATTGAGATTCTCAAGGAGAATATAGATCCAGAGCATGGAAGGGCGAGGTTTGTCATTAACTTTCAGCAAATGGAATTAATTAATCAATATGATAATTACAAGAAAGCCTTTCTTAAACATTTCATGTCCAAATGTGATCAGGATCCTATTAGATCATTGGTAAAAATGATTAAGGAAGTTAGGACAAGTGAAACTGACACAGAGTACTTAGCTAGATTAGATAGATGGTCAAAAGACATGAATTCTATCTTGAAAGATTCAGACTGGATAGAAAGATCTAGTGAGAAGATGGAAATCTCACAGGTAATCAAATTGATTACATTTAGCTTATTGGCAAAGAATTCTGATGACTTAACAGCAGAAAGGCTGTACAAAGATTTAAAATCAAATATCTGTTTAGGAGAAGTAGATTATCTTCTACAAGGATACAGTGAGACCAGAACAATAAACCCATATGTAATGCCTATAAATCAACAAAGCCAATATAGGAACTCTAGAGAGTTTAAGAAAACAGAAGTAGGACATAGGCGGCATGCTAGAAGTCCATCTAGGGATAGGGATACCAGAATCCTATGTTTTAATTGTAATGCTTGGGGACACAAGGCACAAGAATGTTTTTATGGGATTATTTGCAGAAATTGCAAATACGAAGGTCACAATGAGTATCAATGTAGGAACCCTCCATTCTGTATTTACCATAATAAAATCGGACACAGAACTCATGAGTGCCGAAATTTTCGGGTACCCCCAGGGCTAAGAGGAAAACCCCCAGACACAGAATAAACCATTTCAGACCTCCCCATATATATACCGATAGGCGGTATTGTGTTAAATATGGGAATGCAAGGGAGATGAAAGAAACTGACAAACTGATAATTACTGTTGGTAAAACTTCTGTAGGACCTCTCATTGCGGGTAAAGTGTTCAATAAGCCTATTCAAATTTTTATTGATACAGGGTCTGTAGTTAATGTAATTACTAGTAAAGTTTTAAACCAGTTGAACCCAGGAGTGAAAATGTTGGAACCAATCCGTTACACATTGCAAGGTGTAACTGGAAATCAGTTAAAAACATTAGGCAAGATTGAGCTAGAAGTTGCCTTATATACAAATGAACAATTGTACATCCCAGTGATAGTGGTAGAAGAGTCTGTTTTTCCAGGAGATTTATTGATAGGATTTGCAACTATGAGAAAAGAAAACATGGTAATTTGTCCTGCTGACTTAGGAATTTTAGTGAAGTCACAGTTAATCCCATTCTTAAATCAACCAGACTTAAGACCAGTGACAGGAATCAATGAATCCTTAGATAACATTTCTATCCTAGATAGCGAGGCCGAGCGGTCCATCCCTACAGAAAGTAAAACAATTTGTGAACCCAACTCAGAAGTTCAAGAAATCCCAGAGATTACTAAATTATTAACCACAGATGCCTTGAGAATTGCAGATTGCGGATTAACAAGGTCGACATTGTTACATCCCATGTCAATTAATAAGGTTGAAGTGTGTTTGAAAGGAATCAATGTAGACTCTGAAGTAATTACAGTCCCAGAATCAGTTAAACTTAAAGGATTGAAGTGGGACTCAGGGATTTATAAGACAAATAAGAACAGAGTAGAAGTATTAGTAATTAATACTATGAATAAAGAGATAGTTTTAAAGAAAGGTACACAAATAGGATGTATTCAGGTGTGTACTAAACCTATTAAGATTTTAAATGAGAATAGTGAGGAGATAGAATTACCAACTTCATCAATTTGCTCAGTACAAGAAGGCATAGACTTAAGAAATAGATATAAAGAATTATTACAATCAACTAATTGCCCTGAGTTGGATGAAGCTTTATTTGCTTTGCTTATGAAACATAAAAAAGCAATTGCTTTGCCGGGGGACGCCTTAGGCAAAACAACTGTTTTAAAACATCACATTAAGTTAAAACCAGGAACACAACCTATCTACATACCAGCCTACAGAGTTCCTCACTCTAGATTAGCTGTAGTAGATAAACTCATCACTGAAATGTTATCACAGGATATTATTGAACATAGTAAGAGTGAGTGGAATTTTCCGTTGATCTTAGTACCAAAGTCTGATGGGACTATGCGACCAGTTATTGATTACAGGGAACTGAATAAGCACACCATTCGTGACAGGTTACCATTACCCATTATCGGTGACATTTTGAGAAGTTTGGGAACTGAGAATAGATATTTTAGTACTATAGATATCAAATCAGCTTTTTGGCAAATAGAATTGCATGAAGATTCAAGAGAGTTCACAGCATTTTCTACTACAACAGGACATTATGAGTTCAAGAGAATGCCATTTGGGTTATGTAATAGTCCATTAACTTACATGAGATTAATGAATACTATTCTAGATGGATTGTTAGGAAACACTGCCAGTGTATTTCTAGATGACATTTTAATAGTTTCTCAGACTGCAGTGGAGCACTTTAAGAAATTAGATTTGATATTCTCAAGACTAGGAGAAGCTGGGTTAAAAGTAAAACTTGAAAAATGTAAGTTCTTGCAAGACAGTGTCATTTACTTAGGACATAAGATAGACAGACACGGACTGAGTACAGTAAATTCAAAGGTGGACGCTGTCAAGAATTTTCCAGTTCCGATCAATGTAGACAAGGTTAGGAGCTTTTTGGGATTAACAGGATATTATAGAAAATTCATTCAAAGTTATGCTGACATTGCTAATCCACTAAGTTCTTTGTTGAGAAAGGACTCAAAGTTCATATGGGGACCTGCGCAACAGCAAGCTTTTGACAAGTTGAAAGATAAACTCACAAATCCACCTATTTTAATTTTCCCCGACTATGAAAAAGAATTTATTCTTTGTACTGATGCGTCTGACATAGGGTTAGGAGGCATACTAATGCAAGAGAGAAATGGAACTTTAAAACCCATAGCTTACACATCCAGACTTTGTAATAGTGCAGAGAGGAACTATTCTATAACTGAAAGAGAAACTTTAGCAGTAATTTATTCCTTAGAAAGTTTTAGGGATATGATACTAGGGTATCCCATCAGAGTTTGGACTGATCACACAGCTATTCAGAACTTATTTAAGCATAAGAATCTTAGAGGCAGACTTGCTAGATGGTTTGCGATACTTCAGTGCTATGATGTTCAATTTAATTATATTCCGGGTAGAAGGAATGTAGCAGATCCACTTTCTAGAAACATTAGTCAACCAATGACTGGGACAGGGTTGATTAATTTTGTTTGTAGTATAGAAGAATTAGTAACTTTAGATGAAGAAATGCTAATAAGAGAACAGGGAGATGATGAGACATGTGATTCAATAATCAAGCATTTGATGAACCCAAGAGGAGATCCTCCAAAGCTACCAAAGGGGTATAAGATAGAGGAATTTCATTTGATTAATGGAATTTTGTATAGGAAAACATTTGTAAATGGGAAAGATATTTCTAGAGGTCAAGTAAATCAGTTGGTTATACCACAAACTCTGGTAAATGAGATATTGAAGTTACTTCATGATAGTGATTGTAGTTCACATCCTGGAAAGGATAAAACTTATAGACAGGCACAACTTAAGTACTTTTGGTTAGGTATGAAGAAAACTATATATGATTATATAGAAAAATGTGTAAAATGTGTAAAGGTGAAGGGAAATACACCAAAACCTGCTCCTATACTCACCTATCCCATTCCACAGAAACCTTGGGAAAGAGTTCACATGGATACTTTGGAATTATCACTAACCGAGAACGGCTTTAAATACCTATTTGTTGCTATTGATTATTTTTCAAGATTTTGTATATTACAACCCATAATCAATAAGAAAGCTGAAACTATTGCTTCCGTAATCTATGATCAGATAATCTGTAATTTTACTACACCTAACATCCTAGTTTCAGATAATGGGACTGAATTTAATAACAAAATCTTGGAAAATCTATGTAATGTGTTCCACATCAAGAAAGTCAATATACTCGTTAACCATCCCCAAAGTAATGGAGTAGTAGAAAGGTTAAACAAAAAGATAATTATATGTCTTAGAACCCTAATAAGTCCTCATAGTGTAACTTGGGATACTTGGATTCCTTGTGTTAAGTGTACCCTGAACAATCAAATTAATGTAGCAACTGGGGATACACCTCATTTTATAATTTTTGGGGAGGACAAAACTCTGCCATATGAAATGTTGACAGCAGAGCAAAAACCCATATATAATATGGATGATTATATATCCAATAGGATAAATACTCTTCAAAGTATTCACCAAAGAGTTAGGAAACATATGCAGGTGTATTCACAAGAGATGAGGGAACAACAACACAAAATAGCTCGTAAACTAAAATTGAAAATTGGGGAATTAGTAATGGTCAAAGCAACCTCACCCAATAATAAACTTTCACTAAGGTACACTGGTCCATATAGGGTAATTGATTCTGCAGGTGGAAACAAGTTTAAACTTAAACATTTAGAATCAAGAGAAGAATTGGTAGGACATTTAGATGACATAAGGAAAATTAGCTTGCAGATCTATGAAGATGATTATAGTAATACTTTGTGCATAAATATTGATAACCCTGGAGAATATGGAGAATATTATAATGATATTTTTCAAGAGTTGAACATTAATCTTGATGTATTTTACAGATGAAAACTGCCTTATTAATAATATTAAGTTTGGTGAGTGCCATGGACTGGAATCCGATTCGTCCTGGAGCATTGGTACATCATCAAGGTAACCTAATCTTGGTTGATAAGGTGGTAAGGGTAGTTCTTGATTATAAAAATGTAACCAAAATTAAAGAAAATGTGGACTCCATTAATAAAAGTTTGCAAATATTAAAACAGAACATTTCCAGTAAAGATGTTAAGGATAGACTTGAAAACAAAATAAAGGAAATAGAGGATAAATTGCACATCATAGGTTCAAATTTCAAAAGCAATGTTAGACAAAAGAGAAGTGCAATAGTAGTGGCTTTGGGAGCTCTTGCTGGTTTGGGAATTGCCAATTTTGCCTTCCTTGCTGACTTGAAAATTTCAATAAATACATTAAAGGAGAAAGTTGGAAAAATTGATGAATTACAATCAAGCATTAAAAACATTGAAGAAATGATCTCTGATATTTCAGATAACTTAGAGAATCTCAGCTTGAAACAAAGTGAACAAGAGAGTACAATGCAAATTTTTTTGTTACTCAATACTATGCAATTGAAATTATCTGAGATGCAAGTTCAATTGGAATCTTTTGTACAGGATTTAGTTATGGCCAATTCGGGTCAAGTAACTTCTTCTCTCCTTCCAATACCTCAACTTATAAAGGTAATTAAGTCAGCAAAGAAGGATTGGAACTTTGAACCTTTCTTTGAAGAAGCTAATGTAGCATTATATTATCCATTGCTAAACTCCTACCTTAATGTTACTTCAGTTATTATTGAAATCCCGTTCTCTTCCAACCAAAGATTTAACTTATTCAAATTGAAACCCTTCCCATTGAAGGTAAATGGTTCATTTTATGAAGTAGATATTCCAATTGTAGACCCAATCAATTATATCCTTTCTGTAGACAATCTGAAGGAGAGCAGAGTCTCTAATGACAAGTTGAAGGAGTGTAGAAGATTTAATAGGAATCTTTACCTCTGTCATTCTTCCATGTTTGTGTTCCGTGAAGCTTTGAAAAATTCATGTGAAGCCTCTCTGGTTAGGAATATGTCTGTTATGAACAATTGTCATTACCAACGAATTTTGGTAGACCAGATCCCTCATTGTAACATACAAGGATCTCATGCAGACACTATTTCCACCATTTCTAATACCCTTAATACAATGCATTTAACCGAGGACACCTACATTTCAACCTTCAACTTCACATTGCCTGAAAACTCCCCTCCCTTGAAAATTAAGAGAAGACCATTGTCAAGATCTCCCTCAAATGATTTACATATGTTACCAATCCTAATCATACCCTTACTTTCAGTGTTAGTGGCAGCACTGATTGCCTTTGTTGTATTCCGGAGATTGGCTCTGTCAAAGCAAATCAACCATGTAACCGCTTAATTCAATACCTTATATATATATTGAGATGCATGTTATTCACATTTATAGGTATTATGTTTATGTATTATTCCCAATTTATAGCATGAATGATGTATTTTGGAAGATAGATTAACAATAACGCAAGGGTAGATTAGCTTATTCTAGAAATATATTAGCAAGCCCTGTAAGAGGGAAATAAGAAATTGGTCGGGACGACCAAGGGTAGCTGCCGAGCCCTGTAAGAGGCCGGTAGTGTACGAATGGAAATGAGCTAGGGCAGTAGAATAACTCAGACTCGACGCCTCCGAAGAGGGCAATGTTATGTCTAGGTGAGGGCGACGTTTTGTCTATGTAAACACACCGACGGTGGTGACTGTTTTTATAATCGCTTATGTAATCACAACATTGTAAGCGCGGGTTACCTTCGTTTGACTAATGCTGAGGTAAACAATTTTTGCTAGTGGCATTGAAATGGCTTTCCGGATTGGTGCAAGGTGCAGAAGGAGGAAAAAACTATTGGTGCATGAATTCAAAGTCACGCCCATAAGGAGTGACATTTATTTGAGAAGTCACCGGGGATTGGTTTAGAAAAATTAGTGACGTCAGACGAAGGTAGCTTAGCGTAAGATACGGGATCTCGTCAGACGTTCTACAGAGAAGAGATAGAGAAGATATAGGGAGAAGATATAGAGAGGGTGTAAGGAGAGAGGATCAGGAGACGATGTAGAGACGAGAGAAAAGAGATCCCGAGTGTAAGCTAAGGTGAAATTACAGTGAAAGAAGAAAGAAAATTCACCATCCTTTTATTAACCCAAAGGACGAGAGGAATAGGCATGGGGCCTAGAAAATAGTGAGACTACAGGAAAAAGAAGGCATTGGGCCTACTACTTAAGAGGAACTTGAATATTAGTGAACCTCACGTAACGAGAGGCAAGGGGCCTCGAGACGAGTGATATTACAAGTCAAATTTAAGTGACAGTGGTGACTAGGGGAGGTGAAAGTCTGTCTGATTTTCATTTATTATTAGTTATATGTCAATTTATTATTATTTACTATTTACCTGTTTGTTTATTATTCAACTATACCTATGCATTTATTTATGTATTTTATTTGTTATTTACATTATTATAGTTTTTATTTATTGTTTTATTATTAATATGATTTTTTTTCGCATCCGACCTAGATATGGATCAAAAGGTCTCCTGTCGGCATGCTCCGCCTTTGTAATCCTTTGTGATATATGACAATGATGCTAAGGGGTCTTGAGAGTGTACATGCTTATTACATACTATCTTTCTCTCTCCCTCTCTTTCTCTTTGTGTGTGTGTGTGTGTGTGTGTGTGTGTGTGTGTGTGTGTGTGTGTGTGTGTGTGTGTGTGTGTGTGTGTGTGTGTGTGTGTGTGTGTGTGTGTGTGTGTGTGTGTGTATGTGTGTGTGTGTGTGTGTGTGTGTGTGTGTGTGTGTGTGTTTGTGTGTGTGTGTGTGTGTGTGTGTGTGTGTGTGTGTGTGTGTGTGTGTGTGTGTGTGTGTGTGTGTGTGTGTGTGAGTGTGTGTGTGTGTGTGTGTGTGTGTGTGTGTGCGTGTGTGTGTGTGCGTTTGTGTGTGTGTGTATTTGTATGTATTCGTGTATCTGTATAATTTACATATGTATGTATGAGCCTGCGCAGTTCCATGAATTCTCTTACATGAGAATATAGGTGTGTACTCGTATGCATCTATATGAACACGTACATATATATGTACATATTGATCCTTGCGACAGTGCTATCTATTTACATACCAAAATGCTTTTCCCCACCTCTAAGAGAGGTAGCCAGCCGAGGCATGCACCCACATCCACTTATCTCACTCTCATCCAACTGCCTTTTGTTTCCATTTATCGTAGATCTCGTGAATGAAGGGTCGTCCTTGACGCCGGTTCACTGTCCTGAGTCAGAAGCAATGCAGTAAGATACAGAACATTGACAGCAGAATTATAATATAGGTTCCTTTTGTCCATATATCACGGGACATTCCATAGCAGCACAAGGTGTTATGTACAGTCTCAACACCTTCCTTCACAAGAGAAAGAGGAGGCCCTACGCGATATATGTGACCATAATGGTTGTAAATGTCATGCACATAACCATTTTCTCACACTTGGGAGTACAGACCTACCTTTCTTGCAATAGGGGCGGTAACAGATTTTATCTTGGCCTTACGTTAGTCTGTTGGGCCCGAATTACATTCCCGTTAAACTTATAACCTTATTAGTGTTTTCAACGGGAAGATTGTGACTGAGAATCTTAGAGGAGAGGAAAAAGTGCATCTTGTTTAGTTGCGGTGCTATTGAAGACTATTAGATCCTATTACTCATCAAATACATTAAGGTCTTGGTAGGACCAGTGGTGCTATCAAGGAATCTATACTCGTAAAACTTTTTTATTGCTATATATCTGATCTAATTTTGGCATCTAAACGAATTAATGCGGTTATTTTTCTTGAGCTGTCATAGTATCTTCTATATGAATCACGTTTTACAGTTACTAAGTATACTCTGCATAGTCTTAACTATGTTTTATTAGAATCTCCTCAACTGTGATTAACTCGATCATGGTAGTTACTGGATAATGCATAGTTTAGGTTGCAGCATTGGTAATAGGACAATCGTAGGGTTAACAAATGGACAAAGACAACAGTATTCAAAGACGATTTTTGAGTTTCAGATGCATCTGTATTCTATTGGCCTTTATTTATTTATCTTATTTATTTCATCAATTTGTTTACTCATTTATTTATTTATCTATTTATTTTTCTATTCTATTTGTTTATTAACTCATTCATTTATCTGGTTATCTATTTATTATCTATTCATATATTCATTTAATTCATTTGAATTATTTACTTTATGATATTCATCTTTCTTTCTTTTTTATTTTTTTTTCGGGGCGGAGGGAGGCCAAATCACATCTCACCAAGTTGTAAATCAAGATTTCTTTTCTACAGGAAACATGGATTTTCATTTTTTTTAGTACAAATGTTTTACTATTCTTATAAAAAGACAGTAATCGTTCTATAGTTTTCTTGTCAACAGGACTTCTGTTTGTGAGAGTCATGCATAATTCAGAGAAATGGAATCATTCATGTTTTATATCAGTTGAAGGGTGATTTCAAGATATGGTTGAAGAAACATTGTCATGAGCGTTTATTTGTACTTCTCCTTTTTTTTCTTTCTCTTTCTTTTTCTCTTGCTCTCTCTTTTGCCTCTTTTTTCTTTCTATCTCTATCGAGCAACACTCACTCTATAAGCTGAATAAAGTCGACTGGTATCAGGCAGAATAAGTCTGTAGTAGTCATCACGAGGAAAAGTTTACGGGCAATTATCCTTGACCTCCTTGCTATATATTGATGATCCAGTCGAACAGAATCTTCTAGGTGATGATGAGGTGCCTACGCCAGGAGGCGCGTTACTGCGGCCGAAGAAGTCACCTTAGACCTATGCACTTGTTCTGTTAGGGCAAGTCACAGCTGAGAATTGGAGAGGAATATGAGATTCGAGCCCACAACTAAATAAGCGCGAGACCGTCACGCTTCCCATTACCCTACCAGCGTGAGCGAAAATAGAATATGTTCAATACTTCATCAACATGAAGATAATGTCCATGAAGACATAACGCTTTTACTACCATTGGGGTGGCATGGAGGGGAATAGAATAGCCAGGACATAAGCAGAACAAAAGTGCCAGTCGATAATTTGAGATAGTTTTTAAAGATTTTGACTTGGCATAGGGTTTATCTGGATAAAACCTCGCCACTGGCAGCTAGAGTAATGTTCATTTAAGCCTCGTCACAACGCAAGGCTCATACGGTTATCCAATTGAATTTGTAGCTTGTATCGACAACACGCGTTTCTGTTCACCTCTGAAGGTCCCTGGCGCGTCTGCCATTGTAGCCCAGGAAGCTCCGTTGTAAAAACGTAAACGGTGGTTGCTGCTGTCTCGTTAAAAACGGAATTGGCAGCTACAGGAAAAACCTGGAGCATTCTCCTTCTCAATGCGGTAACGCGCTTGAATCCTCTCTGTTCCTACAAGATCAGTTTGGTTTCATTCAGGTCTTGGAACCGGTGTAAACTACCATGGTGAAATTCAAAACAGAGACTGTATCAGTATTCATGGGGTTAGGCCGCAGGTCCTGCAGTAGATTTTAAATGGACCCTCAAAGCTGACTCCTTACTGTCGCCGTCGTCCTTTTCCTTCTTCTCCTTTTCCTTCTTCTCCTTCTTCTCCTTTTTCTCCTTCTCCTTCTCCTTCTCCTTCTCCTTTTCCTTCTTCTTCTATTCTTTTCTTTTTCATCTTTTATTAATTTATCATTTTTTCTTCTCTTTTATTTCTTTATTTTCTTCTCCTTCTCCTCCTAATCTATGGGTAGGACACTGTCTAACTGCCACTAGATCTGTCGCGACCCTTTCATTCGAGGGTGGAGTTAGTGGTGGGATGGAATGAGATATATAGATTGAATTAACGCATCCTTGATTAGATGCTATTCAATATCTTATTTCATTGAAAGGCTGAATCCCTACAAATTTGGGGCTGCATCTAGGTCGAACGGAATCGCATTAAGTAGCCACAATAGAATGAGTAAAGTATACAACACTGTAGTCTAAGAGGATCCCTTCAGCTAAATAAAAAAATAAAAATAAAAAATATAAAGCTGCCGTGTAGTGATGGTGGTATTTGTTATTGTCATTAACATAATAAATTGGAGATTTGTTTGTCATGGCCATTGTCATCACAATCATTGATGTATGATGACGAGTCATTAACAACTTCATTGTTATCATTAAGTAGTCTTTTCAACTTCCTCTTCCTCCTATTCCTCCTCCTCTTCCTCCTGTCCCTTTCCTTGTGCACATTCCTTGTTCTTGCACTTCCCCGTCTTCCTCCTGCACATCTTTCTTCTACTTCTCTTCCTCTTGGCCCTACTCGTTCTTCTGTTCCTGTTTTCCATCCTCCTTCTCCCCCTTTGTTTTGTATCATCTTATTCTTATTTTTTTCTTCAGTCTTCCTTTCTCCTCTTCATTCTCTTCATCTCTCCCCTCCCCCCTCTTGTTCCTACCCCCACCCATAAATATCCTCCCTCCTACTCCTCCTTATCCTCATCCTCCTTATCCTCATCCTCCTCATTCCAATTCTCCTCGTCCTCATTCTTCCCATCCACTCATCTTCCTCAGCCCCCTCCATCTTCTCATCCTGTATAGACCTCTCACTTTATACCTCACTTGTTTCTTTTCCTTTTTCCTCCTCTTCACCACTTCCTTCTCTTCGCCTTCCCCTTTTCATCGTCCTCTTCCACCCCTTCCACTTTTACTCTTTTCTCCCTCCGGATTCTCCTTTCTGCTACTCTTCTCATTAATGTTCTTTTTATTTCTTCGGATGAATGTAGGAAAAAGTAAATTCTATCTTTTGAGAGCACGATAGCCGTGGGAATGGCATGCAAAGGGAATTTTTCCTTGGCTAATTAAAACTGATTGATGTAATAAGCATAGGTGAATAGAGACGTAATTGATTTTTTTTAGCCATGTCACATGAAATGAATGGAATGTTGTGGAACTCTCACTATCTCACTAGCACAAAATGGGAAGTGGGAAATCGATCCAAGAATCGCGCAGTTGGTCCCGAGAATCGAAATCACGACCACCTGCTCATTAGTGCGACACGGTATCCACCGGACTACCGCGCGGCCCATGTTGGGGAACCACAGAAGTATCTCTATGGGTCATATTGATTCAATTACTGAGGCCCAGATCTTGTCACTAGCCTCACATTACGTGTAATATAGTTGTAACTCATATACTTTAAAACGGATATAAATAGTAGTGTATCTCACTTTATTAAGAACGGTTAATCAGGAAGTTATTGAGATTAATTACATTATTTACAAGACAGAATGAGCTGTCAACACTATATAAATGAATAATCAAATGAATAATGAAATAACATGAAATAGAATAAAAAATTAATAAAAAAAATTAGAATCACTGAAATAAAAGGAATATATTTGTTTGATAATCAATGATTTACTAAAT
>NC_134796.1:18232641-18237641 GCF_046742065.1 Oratosquilla oratoria
TGATAGTTTCAGCGCTTACTACATGGTTACTAAGTTTATTCCATTCATCGACCACCCTATTAGTAAACCAATTCTTGCCTATTTCCTTCTTAAATCTAAATTTGTCCAGTTTGTACCCATTAGTGCGAGTCCTGCCCTGTTGTTTTATTATGATGACCTTGTTTGCATCACCCTTGTTATAGCCTTTGATCCACTTGAACACTTCTATTAGATCACCCCGCACTCTGCGTCTTTCCAGAGAGTGTAAGTTTAGGTGCCTAAGCCTCTCTTCGTAAGGCAAATTTCCGAGTCCTTGTATCATTTTGGTCATTCTTCTCTGTACTGATTCTAGTGAATTTACGTCCATTCTGTAGGACGGAGACCAAAACTGTACCGCATAGTCAAGGATGGGTCTAACTATCGCTAGATAGAGTTTAATAATTACCTCTGCACTTCTATTCGTTACCGTCCTAGCAATGAAGCCTAATGCACTGTTAGCTTTATTTCTGGCGCTAATACACTGCTTATTGTTTTAAGGTCCGGACTCACCAGAACTCCCAAGTCCCTCTCGCACTCAGATTTTTCTAAAAACGTGTTATCTAAGTTGTATCTATTTTCGGGGTTGTGTAGCCCTACGTTTAACACGCTACACTTAGAGATATTGAAGTTCATTTGCCATTTCACCGACCATGTTAACAGCTTATTAAGGTCATCCTGCAGAATCTGGGCGTCGTCTCCTGACCTAATTAGGCGTCCTATTTTAGTGTCGTCCGCAAACTTACTAACATCACTAATTAACCCTTCGTCTAAGTCGTTTATATACAAAATGAACAACAAGGGACCCAAAACCGAGCCCTGGGGGACCCCGCTAGTAACATAGCCCCAACTAGATTTTTTTCCTTTTATGGTGACCTTTTTCTTTCTGTTACTAATCCAAGCTCTAATCCATTCTAAATCTTTTCCTCCTATGCTATGGGCTTTGTTTTTATTTAGTAGGCTCTGGTGTGGCACTTTGTCGAACGCTTTGCTAAAGTCAAGGTAAATAACATCGTAATTTTCATTGTTGTCTGCCGCCTTATATACCTTAGTGTAAAAGGATAGAAGATTAGTCACACATGACTTACCCTTGGAGAAACCATGCTGTGAAACACGAATTAAATTATGCCCTTCGATGTGTTCTCTGAGTCTATTTACTATTATTGATTCAAGCATTTTTCCTATAACCGATGTCAAACTGATTGGCCTGTAGTTGCATATAGACGATCTATCTCCCTTCTTAAAAACAGGAACAACGTTTGCCTGCCTCCAAGCAGTAGGAACAGAACCAGTGTCTACCGATTTATTGAATATTTCAGTTAACTGGTCGCAGATTTCAAATTTACACTCTTTAAGCATTCTTGGAAAAATTTCGTCTGGACCCGGAGATTTTGTAGCTTTAAGTCTGTCAATCTGCTTGACTACTTCCTCTTTACTAATGCTGATATTAGTTAGACTACTTTCTTCATCCCCTCTGAAAATCGGATCGCAGTTAGGTACTTTACCTAACCTCTCATCAGTAAATACCGATAGAAAATAATTGTTAAACTCCTCACTCATTTTTTCTTCCGATTCAATCATGACATTTTCATCGTTTTTAATTGGTCCTATTCTTTCTTTATTTTTTGTTCTATAGAGGTGAAAGAAACCCTTTGGGTTGGATTTTGCTTGACTGGCAACCTTGATTTCATAATTACGTTTCGCTGAACGTGTATTCCTTTTAACCAGCTTTGCCATTTCGTTATATCTTGATCTAAGGTGTGATTCCCCGTTTTTCATATTTTCATATTTTTTTTTCGCTGACCTGTTCTTACGTGCTGCATACAAGCGCACACCTAACTATTCTACCTGGTAATAAATTATCATTTTACAATTCATGTAATATATATTGCTATAGATGCTAGGACAAAAAATATATTTTTCAAGAGACAAATGCACAGATCATGTTAAGAAGATTAGAGACAGAGGTAAAAATGGAAAAGCTAAAAATTTAGGCTAACATACTAATCGAAACTGGAAAAAATGAGGCTGACAAGGAGGTGAAATTAGCTTGCATCCAGGCTGGAATTAAGCCCACCATTAAAACGGAGTGTTTCAAGGTTTCTAAGTACACTATCCTCCTGTCGAATTTATCAGAAGATGAACCAGAGGTTTTCTTTGAAAAAATAGTAAATATTCTGAGCCAATTAGTAGTAGATAGGAATTGTTGGAGTTTACTCTTCCAAAGTTCGTAGGTAGAGCTCAAAAAGTGTATGCATCTCTAAACAAAGCAGATAGTGAATATGATAACGTAAGTGGCTCATAGGTTAAAATTTAGAAATTTCAAAGTCACCAAAAGATATATATACAAAACTTAGTACCTAGATGGCTAATTATGAAAACAGGTGTCTGAAAGCCACAAGCACAGCTTCATTTGCTCAATTAAGAGGAGTAATGTGACTAGAACAATCTAAGAAAAAACTAGATCAAGGTCTTACGATTTATCTTGAGGAAAGAAATTTTTCTAATCTAGCTAGACCTCATTCATCAAAAAAAAAAAAAAAAAATGAAACACAAACTTATTATGACACGAAAATAACCCAGAGCCCACCCAACCCTTCCACTCCTTTTATAGGAGAAGTGAGGCCAGCAAACAAGAGAGAATTATACAGTATAATGATAATAGGTATTATCCAACGATTTGTCTCAGATATAGTTCCCATAGTCTTACTCCGACTTGCAGTTATTGCCTCAAATTTGGACATGATACCTCTGGATGTAGAAAAAGGCCCATTAATCAAACTTTTTCACAACTAGTACTTGTTTCAAGTAATCCCCTCGGTCCAACTAGCTATTGTAGCCCAACTAGGACCAATTCGCAAAGTAAATCGTCTTCTCAATGTATGTCCAAACCCACTTTCGGATCATAAGTTAAAACGGGATATTCAACTCCCGCTCTATCCCACAATTTACCAATTGAACTAAAAACCATAACAGAGCCCCGTTTTGCTCCTTTTGTGATGAAAGGAACTATATTTAACTTCTGTAATAGTGAATCAAAACCCATCTCCGTCCTTAGAGATACAGGGACTATTCAAAGTCTCGTGTTGGCTGACAAAGTACTAAATCCTTTTGAGTCTTGTTTGAATCAGGATGTCACTACAGACATCGTAGCAGGAATTTGAAAACTCCCACTTCACAAAGTGTATTTAAAAACTCATAGTCAAGGGAGATGTAGTTGTAGCTACACTTGATGAAATGACAGTAGTCGGCATTCAACATTATGGTCAAATGACCTAGCAGGTAGTAAGGTAAATTCCCCTATTGTCAATAATGACCCAGTTATTGATGAGGCTTCACTAGAAAACCCATCCTTTTACCCTGTAAGTGCTGTAACTAGGTCTCAAACAAGGAAACAAGATGCTGTACCAAACGTTCACACTTCAGAAGATAACACAAACACAGTACACATGCCAAGGACATAGAATCCATGGGTATTGATATACTCTTCCTAAAAACTGTAATGCTGCTTCCATGCCAAATATTTTCCTTTCTACTGTGATTAGGGAATCATTAATTAAAGGCCAGAAAGAGGATCAAACCCTTTTTCTGGTTGAGGTCAACGTGTGTCCAAAATAAAATCCGATGTTATTACTTTGAACAAGGTATTTTAATGCGTAAATGGTTAGCAGCTTATGTCCCTTTGAATCAGTTTTGGCAAGTCAGACATCAAATTGTTATTCCCACATGCTTTAGGTCGCAAGTCCTACACTTGGTCCTTGACACTCTTTTGGCAAGCCGCCAAGGAGCCCGAAATAAACATTGGCACACATCACTAGACGTTTTCACTACGAGATTCCCAAAATCCCATTGAGAAACATTAGGTCTCAAACGCTCGTGAAGGAATAATTTTAATATTTTCCTTTGATGGGTTTACCTAAAGAGATACAAAGTGACCAAGACACAAACTTTATGTCAAACCAGTTTGAACAAACCTTGAAAGGATTAATAGTGCATCATACTATCTCTACTCCTTACCAACCTCAGTCACAAGGTACATTAGAACGATTTCATGGTTCACTAAAATCTATGCTCAGAGAGTATGTTTTAGAAAACGGTCCTGACTGGGAAGAAGGATTATCTTTATTACTATATGCAGCCAGATCCACCAAACAAGACAGTACAGTCATGAAGTCAGAGGATACCTTAAAGAGTTGAAAGACTGTTGGCTTACTCTTGATTTCTCTGTCTCAACCACTGTACATGTAGAGAGAATACTAAAAGGATTAAAGACAGTTTGGAACTTAGCCAAGAAAAATCCGACTCAGACTCAAGAGTAGATGAAGGTAAAGTATGATAAAAAGACAAAAAGAAAGAGTTTCATCCAGATGATGAAATCTTCCTGTATCTATCTATACCAGGAGATTCTCTTCGGAGTAGGTTTCAATGACCATACACCATCAAGGAGAAAGTAAGCCTCTTGAATTCTATCATAGAAACTCCAGAGAGGCGAAAGAAATTTAGGATGTGCCATATAAGGTCACTGAAACTATTTCATTCCAACAAATCCGTCTTGGCTAATGTAATCAAAGAAGACACAAGCGAATACTACTTACCATATCCTGATCTACCATTGCAGAACTCCGTAGCTTTGACAAACTTGGAGAAAAAATAGAACACTTAGGCTACGATGAACAGCAAAATGTTGTAAGATTATTTTGGGATTACCCACAGTTATTTTCCGATGTTCCGAGGCAAAACACAGATGCAATTCATTACATCCAACTAACCTCTACCAGACCCATTAAGAAAGCCTCTTACATTTTAAATCCCGAGAAAGAGTATCCTTAGAGCTGAAGTAGTCTCTACTACATACATACATACATACATACATACATACATACATACATACATACATACATACATACATACATACATACATACATACATACATACATACATACATACATACATACATACATACATACATACATACATACATACAT
>NC_134796.1:18250141-18257641 GCF_046742065.1 Oratosquilla oratoria
TCGTTAATGCTCTGAGGTAAAATAGTAAACAATCATAGAACTTAGTATTACTCTTTAACTACTGAGTCGTTTACAACTGCTGGCAACTGTACCTTATCTTCGAAGTTCAGCCAGTCGCCTAATTGTATTCCCGTTCGACAATAAAAGAGACGGGAGTTTTGATGTCGATCGCATAAAAAGAACTTTCATGTATTCTGAACCAACTTTAACGTTTCTTTCCTAATCTAGTGATTGGTGATCCGTCTGAAGATATTCTGTTTACTCCAGTGGTCTCTGTTGTCGGGGGAGCAAATGATGATGCTCTCAAAGTCATTTCGGGGCTTTGAGATGTTGTTACTACCAATCATCATTGGAGTGAATCGTTTCTGTTCCTCGAATTCACGGTTAAAGTAGTTCGTTACTTCTGCTTTCTATGGTTCTTGTTGTCTTCAGCCAACGCCCTTAAGTGCAGTTTTACTAATGATGACTTAGTTCCAATCTCATATTATTGTCTTACTTGGTTGTTACCAATTCTCTAGATGTTGTATGCCTTAGTAGCGTATTGAGCTTCGGACTCTATTTATAACTAAAAACTGGTTCGATTAAAAATACCCTCGGGAGACTCACATAGAAAGAAGGTGACGGATTCGGCCGCAGCTAAACGCCTCAGGCGGAAAATTCTGTAAACAAGAATCTAGAATTATATTGCTCACTTAAAGTCCTCGTTTCTAATGCGTTATCTGGGCCTCTGCTGTATCTCCTCAGGGTCATATCTGGGACCTTACTGAAACTACATCTCTCCCACCAAAGATTTAGTGAACTGAACCCTAACGTTAGAGACACAGTGACTTGTAACATTTTCCGCCTTTGTTTCGGGGCCTTATTAATGACTTTCGTTGTGTCTTGTGTGGCATGGAAGTGCTCCTACCTTGTTTTTATTCTATAATAGCTAAGCTAATGGTATGCAGGCGCGCTAATTAACTCGTCTAGCCATACCGCTCAGGTGCGTTCCCTCATTCCGTGCCTCCTCCCTCCTGACCTTCCGTCTCGTTCAAATTATAACACACACACACACATGCACACACACACACACACACACACACACACACACACACACATACACACACACACACACACACACACACACACACACACACACACACACACACACACACACACACACACACACACACACACACACACACACACACACACACACACACACACGCACGCACACACACACACACACACACACACACACACACACACACACACACACCACACACACACACACACACACACACACACACACACACACACACACACACACACACACACACACACACACACACACACACATATATATATATATATATATATATACATAAACATATATATATATACATAAACATATATATATATACATATATATATAAATATCTATATATATATATATATATATATATATATACACACATATTTCTCTCCCTCATCCCCCCCTTTCTCTCTTCCCTTCTTTCTCCCCCTCTCTCCCCCTCTCTCTCCTTTTTTCTCTCCCTCTCCCCCCCCCCCTCTCTCTCTCTCTCTCTCTCTCTCTCTCTCTCTCTCTCTCTCTCTCTCTCTCTCTCTCTCTCTCTCTCTCTCTCTTTCTCCCCTTCTTTCTCTCTCCCACTCTCCCCCCTCTCACAGCTGCTTTAAACAGTGAGACGGTGAGATCACAAAAAAAAAAAAAAAAAATCACCAGACCCGCTTGAATACAGAAACTCTTTTCAAACTCTCGCGGGTCTACATGAAGAAAAAACGAAGATGCAAGAGAAGAAGGGTAGGGCAGTTGCTAGAGCCCTGCCCACAGCTAAGATTTTGGTTGTAAGGGATAGCCAAGTTAAGTATTTAAATAGGGCCTTCTGTGACAAAAATAAGTAGCATAGAACCCAGGTGTGTTTCCCCGGGGTGGTGATCGGTGATGTTAGAGACAGGGTAGAAGGGTGTATAGTCGGGGGAAGGTGTGAAACCCATATTTTGCTTGAGTGCGGGGGGAATGACATAGGTAAGTTAGGGAGTGTAGAACTGTTTGCGCAGTTCTGGGATGCGCTAGATAAGATTAGGAATAAGGGAGGGAATCCTGTTGTATGTGGAATCCTTACGAGGCTATTGCGATTAATTGCAGGATGACAAAACATTCTTAGGATAATGGATGGATATTTGTTGACAACTGGGATCGCTTAGACGGTAAGAACCATCTATATACAAGGAATGGGGTGCATATGTCACCCAAAGGATTTCGAATCCTTGCTGAGGGGGGTAAATCACGTGGGAGTCGAGGGAAGTATCGGAATATAGTTTAGGCAATAGAAACAGCTTAGAGAGGGACTGTGAAAAGAATCACCAAATCAGGTAGAAGGAGGGTAAACTAAAATTTTACTATATAAACAGCAGAATCATAATAAATAAAATTAATTTGCTGCGAGGTAAAGCATGCATAGAGAAATTTTATATTATAGCTATTACTGAATCCTGGATCAATATGTCTCATAGACATTTCCTTCCGGAAATCGAGATAGATGGTTTTTTTTTTTTTTTTTTTTTTTTTTTTTTTTTTTTTTTTTTTTACAAGGACAGGGTTGCCAGGAATGGGGGAGGAGTAGCAAATTTCGTTAAAAATACAATAAACTGCATTACCAACAATTCAATTGATGAAGAGGATAGTACGGAATTTATTTGAGTGGAGATTATAGGCAAGAATAAGAGACTTATCATTGGCGTTCTATATAGACCTAACCTCAGCAATGAGCAAAGTCATCCCCTGAATCATGAAATTCGTAGGGCATCTCAGTACAAAAACGTTTTGATCATGTGAGATCTTTAGTTATAGAAACACTGACTGGGAAATTTTAGTAGGAGAGCAGGAAGCAAAACATTTCTTTGATGCGGTGCAGGATAATTTCCTAAAATAAATTATTATCGATTCTACGAGGGGAGAGAATACTCTAGGCTTACTTCTAACGAATAATGAGCACCTAAGGAGTAATGTAAAAGTGGGAGTTATTCTATGTTCTAGCGATCACCAAGAAATGATATTTAATATTACTTGGGAAGAATTGAATAGTACAAATAACGTTCTAGTACCGGACTTCAGGAAAGCCAATAATTTTGATGAGATGAGAGACTATATAAGAGATTTGATCGCTTACGAGATGAACCCAGGAGGCTGTGACGAGGTAAAATACACGGACAGTCCAGATGTCATTAACGCGGTCAGAGTCGTGTCACGGAGGGTAATATGCCTACCTTGAGTCAGGTCACGTACATGTGCAAAGCATCAGACCGGTCAGCGATTTGGATGAAATGTACAGTAGCCTAACATTTTTAATTCTAAATGCACAAAATAAATTTATTTCCCTCAAGTCAATACGGAAGAAAAGTAATACTCCCAAATGGATGATGGACTGGCTGAAATAGGAGATCGGAATGAAAAGAGGACTTTACATAAGAATAAAAAGCGGAGAAACACACCTTAGATCAAAATATAACAATATGGCAAGCCTGGCTAAAAAGAATACACGCACATCGAAACGTAACTATGAAATTAAGGTTGCCAAACAAGCAAAATCCAACCCCAAGGGCTTCTTTAATCAATAATGGGATTATTAGTGACGGACAGGCTGAAACATGAGACTGAAATGAAAAGTGGATTTTACGTATGAATATATATAAAAAAAAAAAAAAAGTAGAGGGCACACCTTAGATAAAAATATAACGATATGGCAAGACTGGTTAAAAGGAATACGCGCACAGCAAAACATAACTATGAAATTAAGGTTGCCAAATAAACGATATCCAACCCATAAGGCTTCTTTCATATCTACTGAACAAAAAATTAGGAAAGTACAGGCCCAATTAAAACTACGAAAATATTATGATACAATCTGAGGAAGAAATGAGTGAGGAGTTTAACAAACACTTTTTCTCGGTGTTTACTAAAGAGAGGTTAGATAAAGTACCTGACTGCGATCCAATTTTCAATGGGGATGAAGAAAGTAAACAATCAAATATCACCATTAATAAGGTAGAAGTAGTCAAGCAGAATAAAACTTACATACATACATACATATACCAAGACTTTTTCCCCCTTACAAGGGAGGTAGCCAAAAAGGAAAAGGCATAAAATCATTCCCACCCATTCCATCCCTGAATACACTCCACACCCCTCCACCCTCCCTCTCATCTTAGCACCTCCTGGATGACGGGTCATCCCTGCATTTTGTCCACTGCCCTAGGCTAGAAACAGTATCGCAAGACACAGCACATCCACAGCAAGGCCGCTTCATTAAATCGGCGACCCCCTCTCTCTGTCCCCCCCCATGCATAAAGGAGAAGACGGGGAGAAATCCCTTCGGGCTGCGTCAAAATTTGCTCACACATACTACCTCACCCCCATCCCCCCGCCAATTCCACCTTATGCATCACAACATCATCCATATACAACCATTCTCCATTCACCCCTGTCCTCTGTCCTCCCCCGTCCTTCCTCAACAGACATTCCCCTCTTCTCCAAAGCCCCCTTCATCCCATCCATCCACCTCATCCTAGGACGTCCCTTTATGTTCACTCCCTCCACACCTCCTTTACCAGTCTTTCTTCACTCATTCTTTCCATGTGTCCAAACCATCCTAATACTCTTTCATCAATCCTATCTCCCAACCCCCTTTCCACCCCTGTTCTCCTCCTCACCTCCTCATTTCTCACTCTATCTAGCCTAGTAACCCCCATCATACTTCTTAGACGCCTCATCTCAAACACATTCAAACTCCTTCTCTCTTCCTGCCTTATGTTCCATGTTTCTGCCCCATACATTGCTGTTGGCACAATCACTCCTTCATATAGTCTTCTCTGAGCATCCATTCCCAAATGTCTATTCCTCATTACACTTTTTAATCCACCAAGACATTTACTCGCTTCTCTCACTTTACATTCTACCTCCACCTTCACTCCACCTTTTCCTGCCACATTTACACCCAAGTATCTAAAACTATCCACTTCCTCCAGTCGCTCTCCCTTAATGCTTACTTCCAGACTACTGCCACTTTCACCCCTTGTACATCTCATCACCTTACTTCTAAACCACATTTATCTTCAGCTTTCTTCTATCACACACTCTCCCAAACACTGTCACCATCTTCCTCAATCCCTCCTCCGACCCTGCCACAAGCGCAGTGTCATCCGCAAACAACAGCTGGCTCACCTCCCACTTTTCTCCATTTTCTTTAACCATCTCCAATCCATGACCCACTACCCTTGCATTTACCTCTCGCACTACCCCATCCATGTATAAGGGTGACATCACGCATCCTTGACGAAGTCCCACCTTTACCTCGAACCACTCACTCTCTCCATTTCTAATCCTGACACAAGCTCTACTACTCTCATAAAAACTCTTGACAGCTCCTAGAAGCTTTTCTCCTATCCCATAAATCTGCATAACCTCCCACAGTGCCTTTCTGTCTACCCTGTCGTAAGCCTTTTCCAGGTCCATAAAGGCCCAAAAAACATCCTTCCACTTTCCTATAGCTTTCTCACATATCTGTCTTACCACAAAAATCTGATCTACACATCCTCTACCTGTCCTAAATCCACACTGTTCCTTACCAATTACTCCCTCTGTTCCTCTCCTAATCCTCTCAATCAACATCCTCCCATAAGCCTTCCCAACTACATTTAACAAGTTAATCCCTCTAAAATTACTACATTCACACTTGCCCCCTTTCCCCTTGTAAAGTGGAACTATACAGGCACTCCTCCAGTCCTCCGGCACTCTACCCTCTCTCCAGCAAACATTAAATAACCTCACCAGGCAGTCTACCATCACTGTACCTCCTTTTTTTTAGACATTCTGCATAGCATCCATCCAGACCAGGTGCCTTACCTGCTTTCATCATCTTAACAACTGCCTTCACTGCATCCTTCATTATTTCTCCTCCATTTTCATTACTCATCACGGTCATTTTCTTAGCATTTCCCACTGCAGCTATCTTTTCCTCCCTATCCTCCTTCACATTTAGCAACTCCCTAAAATATTCTGCTCATCTTCTCCTTACTGCCGTCTCTTCCATTATCATCTCTCCGGGTCCAGAAGATTTTTTTTTTTTTCCGAGAGTGCCTGAAAGAGTGTAAATTTGAAATCTGCGACCAGTTAACAAAAATATTTAATAAGTCGGTAGACAATGGTTTTTTGCTTATTACTTGGGGGCAGGAAACGTTGTTCCTGTTTTCAAAAAGGGAGATAGATCTTCTATACGCAGCTACAGGACAATTGGTCTGACATTGATTACAGGAAAAATGCTTGAATCAGTAATAGTTAGTAGACTCAGAGATAACATCGAGAGACATAATTTGATTCGTGACTCACAGCATGGTTTCTCTAAGGGTAAGTCACGTGTGATTAATCTACTATCTTTTTGCACTAATTCATACATATATATATATATATATATATATATATATATATATATATATATATATATATATATTATATATATATATAAGGCGTCAGATAACAATTATAGTTACGATGTTATTTACCTTGACTTTAGCAAAGCGTTCGACAAGGTGCCCCACCAGAGACTAAATGGATTAGAGTTTGAATCAGTGACAGAAAACAGCGGGTCACCATAAATGTTGGAAAATCCAAATGCAGTAGTATTTCTAGTGGAGTTTCCCAGGGCTCGGTTTTAGGTCCCTTATTGTTCATTATGTACATAAACGACTTGGACAATGGGATTAACGGTGATGCTAGTAAGTTTGCGGACGACACTAAAATAGAATGCCTAATTAGATCAGGATACGACTTCGATATTCTGCAGGATGATCTTGACAAATTGTTCACATGGTAAAGTGACAAATAGACTACAATATCTCAAAGGGCACCGTGTTAAACGTAGGGCTACACAACTCCGAAAATAGATATAGCTTAAATAGAGTGGGAGAGAGACTTGGGAATTCTAGTGAGTCCTGACCTTGAATCCAGGAAACAGTACATTAGCGCCTGGAATAAAGCTAACAGAGCACTAGATTTCATTGCTAGGACGGTTACGAATAGAAATACAGAGGTATTTACCAAACCCTATCTAGCATTAGATAGACCCATCCTTGACTATGCGGTACAGTTTTGGTCTCCGTCTTATTGAATGAACATCAATTCACTAAAATCAGTACAAAGAAGAATGACCAAAATGATACATGGGCTCAGAAATTTACCTTACGAAGAGAGGCTTCACCCTAACTTACACTCTCTAGAAAGACGCAGATTGAGGGTGGTCTAAATGAGGTGTCTAAGTGGATCAAAGGCTTTAAAAAGAGTGACGAAAACTAGGTCATCATATTAAAACAACAGGGCAGGACTCGCAGTAATGGATTTAAATTGGACAACTTTAGATTTAAGAAGGAAATAGGGAAGAATTGGTTTACTAATAGGGTGGTCAGCGAATGGAATAGACATAGTAACCATGTAGTGAGCGCTGAAAC
>NC_134796.1:18267641-18282641 GCF_046742065.1 Oratosquilla oratoria
ATTTTAACTTTCTAATTTCGTTCCCTTGTCCTCCCTTCTTTTTGTGTCACTTCACTGACCTTCCTTATTATTATTTTCTTTTATTTTCCTTTCCTTTTTTTCTCCTTTTTCTTGATTTTGTTCCCCTTTAATTTCTTTATTTTTTTGTCCATCACATTTCTTTCCCTCCTTTTACAAACTATTATTGACTCACTCCAGTTTCATCATGGCTTTCTATTCCTTTTCTTCCTTGTCTTTGTTTACAATTTCTTTGTCATCCTTGTCTTCTTCCAGGGAAATCTTCCAGTCTCTTCGCTTCCAGCTCGATGCTTCCCACTGCCCCATCTCTCCCCTTCCACCTATTCAATTCACTTTAGCTTCATTATCGCTTTCTATTCCTTTTCTTCCTTGTCTTTGTTTACAATTTCTTTGTCATCTTCATCTTCTTCCAGGGAAATCTTCCAGTCTCTCCGCTTCCAGCTTGATGCTTCCCTCTGCCCCATTTCTCCCCCTCTACCTATTCAATTCACTCTAGTTTCATCATGGCGTTCTATTCCTTTTCTTCCTTGTCTTTGTTTACACTTTCTTTGTCATCTTCGTCTTCTTCCAGGGAGATCTTCCAGTCTCTCCGCTTCCAGCTCGATGCTTCCCTCTGCCTCATCTCTCCCCCTCCACCTATTCAATTCACTCCAGTTTCATCATCGCTTTCTATTAGTTTTCTTCCTTGTCTTTGTTTACAATTTCTTTGTCATCCTTGTCTTCTTCCAGGGAGATCTTCCAGTCTCTTCGCTTCCAGCTCGATGCTTCCCGCTCGCCCATCTCTCGCCCTCCACCTATTCAGTCACCTTGATCTTCATACCCACTTTCACTTGCTCTTCACACATCCGCCCAACCTTCTTTTTTCTAACCACTTTCCAGACACAGTTTCTTCTTCTTCTTCTTTTTTTATCTTCTTCCTCAAACTCTTCCTCTTCGTTTTTTTTTTCTCCATCTCCTCCTCCACCTCTCCTTCTTTATCCTTCTCTTCTTATTCTTCTTGTCTTCGTTTTTTTTTCTCTTGTCTTTTTTCATTTTCTTCCCTATGTTCTTTGTTCATTCGTTCTCTTTTTTCTTTTTGCTTCGTTTTTCTTTCCTTCTCTTCTTTTTTCTTATTTCTTCCTTCTTCTATATATTCTCTCTTCTTTACTTTTCTTTTGTTCATGGCGAGGATTTTCTTGGATTTGGTTTCCAATATTCGTCCATCTTCCAGATCTGTAACTTTTTGTTGGTTCTCCACATTATTCTCAGCTCCTTTCTTGCCAATTTTTTTCTACATTGTCTCCTTCCTCATCTCTTCCTCTTCCTCACCTCCTCTTTTTTCTCACTTCCTCCTTCCTTTCCTCCTCCTCCTCCTTTTCTCCTCCTCCCCTGCTCATCTCCTCCTGATCCTATTGTTATTTTTCTTCCTTTTGTTCCCCCTCCACCTCCTCTCCCTTCTCTTTCTCTTCCTCCTCCTCTTTGTTCTTCTCTTTTCCCTTTTCGTCCTCTTTTCCCTTTATCTTCTATTTTTTCTCTTCGTCTTACGTTCTTCTTCTCTCCATCCCCTTCTTGTCCTCTTCTTCCCCCTCTTCCTCCTCATTTGTCTCTCTCTCCTCTTCCTCCTTCTCAATCTCCTCTTCCTCCTCCTCCTATTTCTTCTCTTTATTTTCATCTTAGTTCTCCTCATCTTTCTCCTGTCTCCTCCCCTTCTTCCATCTTATACTCCTATTCCTTCTACCCACCTCCACGCGCACACCGCATCCATCACCTGGCAAATGTCCTACGACACTAACTAAATTCTTACATTGTTTTAGGGAACTAAACTTCCACCGCAGATACATGTTTTTTTTCGATAATCTCTTCCCTTATATAACAATTATTTCGAGCCCTGCCTATTCACTCTCTCCCCGGATTTTTATACACATGCAATTTAATTGCTTATTTAATCGAAGGAACAATTAATGAAAATATAACTATGATTTACTTAATAGCTAATGATATTTTGGTTTGCCAGTTTGCTATTTTGGCTACAGGTAATTGATTCCTTAGTCAATTAAAACAATTGTACCTATTCATTTAATTGGTTGATTAATAAATTTCTAGACATAATGGCCTCTTCACACGAGCACTGTAATGTCTTGAAAGTGGTCAGGTATAGAAATGTTGGATATCAGTGTCAAAATATCTTGACACCAACACTCCAGCCTTTATTCTTTGTTCTTCATCTGCGAACTTCTAAACACTTTATTATCGAAAAATTTTCATTAGAAAACCTTGTTTTTTTGATGGAAAAGGGAACGCAGATCGTTACGATTGTTTTATTATTATTTACTGAAGTTTCGTTACAAAATTAAACTCTCAAAGTCCTATGCAAAAGAAACGTCAGGGATTTCCTCACTCCCTCCTTTCCCATCCCTTTTATTCCATCCCTCCTACCCCTCCAATCTTTCCTTTCTCTATTCCCTTATCCCTCCTCTTCTTCTCCTCCCCTACCCTTCCTCTCCCTCCTCTTTCATTCTTCCTTCCCTCTCACTTCCCAGTGTTTACTCTCCCATCATTCTACTCCTCTTCTTCCTTCCCTATCTCTCCGCCCCTCTCTATTCTCCTCTCTCTCTTTCCTTCTCTCTCTTTCCTCCCCTCTCTCCTGTCCACCCTCTCTTCTCCCTTCCCCCTTCTCCCTCTTCTCTTCTCTCTCTCCTATATCCCTTTTCCCGTCTTCCTCTTCCCCACTCCCTCCTTCCCCCTCCCTTCTCCCTTTACCGCTCTTCCTCCTCTCACTCTCTCTCTCTCTCTCTCTCTCTCTCTCTCTCTCTCTCTCTCTCTCTCTCTCTCTCTCTCTCTCTCTCTCTCTCTCTCTCTCTCTCCTCCCGATCTCTCTCTCTCTCTCTCTCTCTCTCTCTCTCTCTCTCTCTCTCTCTCTCTCTCTCTCTCTCTCTCTCTCTCTCTCTCTCTCTCTCTCTCTCTCTCTCTCTCTCTCTCTCTCTCTCTCTCTCTCTCTCTCTCTCTCTCTCTCTCTCTCTCTCTCTCTCTCTCTCTCTCTTTCTCTCTCTCTCTCTCTCTCCTCTCTCTCCCTCATCCCATTTTCTCGCTCTCCCTCTTTCTCCCCTCTCCCTCTTCCCCTTTCCCTCCCACCCTTCTAATCCCATCTTCATCGTTCCTTTACATTTTGTACATTATCACTCCCTCTTACATTGTCTCCATCTTCGTTCTGTCTTTCTCCCTCTCCCTCCTCAAAATCTTCCCCAGTCCCCAGCCGCAGCCCCAGCCCCCAGCCGCAGCCCCAGCCCCCAGCTCCCTCCAACATAAAAAGTCCCCAAATGTCTTCTATCATCTCCGTCCTCGTTACTGTCTGACCTCTCCAACGTTCCAATCCACTGATCCTGGAAGTTGTTCCCCCTTCCCCTTCCCCCCCTACTCCACGCCCCCACCAATTCTTCTCCCCGTCTCTCATTCCAACCCACTCCCCCCACCTCCTCTCTCTCTCCTCCCGCAGTACTCCGACCTCTGCAGCCTCTTCTCCAACTTCTCCCTCATACATCTCCTGCAGCCGCAAACGCCTTCGCCAATCCATCGACAACCTTCTCCAATTCTGAACAACTACTTCACGTCTTCTCTTTGTCGAATACTTTAACTGCTTCGGCTAAAGTGACGTGACGTATAGAATTTGTCCTGACAAAGGAGAGGCAGTTTTAGTCATCTCAGAGAGTGCCCGGCCTTTGTTCCCCCCATCCCCACCTAAACTAATTTTATGGATGGAAATGATAGGTCGTAATGGGCCTATAACTGACTAGTGTAGGCCTTATGGTCTCTTACAGTCTCCTCCATTTTTATGTTCTTAACCCTGCACGAAAGAGTTGGGTCTTAACCAGACCAAAATCAACAAAGTCCATCTCTAAGGAAGAGGTCACTAATGACTCTCCTCTACGTTTTCTCAGCTCAACCACCTCCATCCTGTACCCCGACCCCCAAGTTTCTCTTTTGTATCCTCTCAGCTCCATCCTGATATCTCCAACTTCTTTCTTCTTGAATATCTCCTTTGCCACCCCTACGACTCCATTTCTTCATCGTGATAATATTGTTCCAAAGGATAGAGGAGCTGTTTATTGATAACGAAATATAAATACAATCTCCTCCACATCCTCTGGACTTTCCTCTAATCCCCGTTCGATCTCCTCTCAATCGCCTATTCATATATCTAACTTTGTATTCCCTCTACCAACTATGAGCGGAGTGAGTAAATGCAGCAACGACTACAACAGCACTGTAGGAGAGAGGCCCAACGCAGAGTATGGGATCCAATATATTTAACGTTTCGCCCAGCGGGGTTATTTCTGAAGATGTCCTGCTGGGCGAAAGGTTAAATATATTGGATCCCATACTCTGCGTTGGGCCTCTCTCCTATGAGCGGAGTCCATAGCATACGGAAGACAATATTCCAAATTATGGTCCGTACATGAACCTGTTACGGACAATAAATGGAATGTTTTCCTTCCACAACTGCGGATATCAGAAGTGTGGTAGGTGTCGCATATATATGCTAGCACCTGATCAGTATAAGTGAGCTGATTATACTGATTTCAGTCTTCATTTACAACCACAGTCATTCCATTCCAACATACCAAAAAAATTACATGTACCTCTCACCATACATACAGGCTGTATCGTTCCTCAGGGGATAGACCAGTCCTGCACAGAGGACCACTGAGACTGAATTACAACTACACATGAATCTAATAAGGTATAGTCAGTTTCTAGTATTCATTCTGGTTCTTTTCGCACTATTCCATTTAGCTTTCGAACCATCAAACAAAAATTACACTCGCACATTCAATCAAAAAATTCTTATTTACTTTAAAGTAGAGTAAAAAATATATTGCAACAATATTATTAAGTCCAAGATCGGAAAATATCTTACTGACGACTGGAAAATATTTGATAATTTTTCTAATATTCAAAATTCCCTAAGAAACTAGCCATGAAGTCATAGAAAGTTAACATTAGTTAGAAAAAAGCATGAACCCAAAACCTTAAATTTAGATTTGAGAAGGAAATAGGCAAGAAATATTTTCCAAATAGAGTGGTTAACGAATGGAATAGACTTAGCAACCAGGTAGTGAGCGCTGAAACTATCGGTTGTTTTAAGAGAACGTAAGATAACTTTATGAATGGAGATGATTCGCGGTAATGGGCATGGAAATGCCTAGGATGGACCTTAGGATCTCTTGCTGTCTTTTTTTTTTTTTCATTCTTTTGTTCTTATGTTAATTTTTAAAATGAATCTTCGTCACTTTCTTATGGAGAATTTTATCCAGCTCTGAAGCGTCATCTACATATCAATGCCTTAAGCCTTTTCCTACAGTCTTATTTCCCTGATGAGAAAAAAAAATTACCCGTCGTTAGCGAGAAAAGAATATATGGAGATGATTCGTGGTAATGGGCATGGATATGCCTAGCATGGGCCTAGCATGGGCCTTAGGATCTCTTGCTGTCTTTTTTTTTTTTTCATTCTTTTGTTCTTATGTTAATTTTTAAAATGAATCTTCGTCACTTTCTTATGGAGAATTTTATCCAGCTCTGAAGCGTCATCTACATATCAATGCCTTAAGCCTTTTCCTACAGTCTTATTTCCCTGATGAGAAAAAAAAATTACCCGTCGTTAGCGAGAAAAGAATATACAAAGTACTTCACACTACTTCACGGCGAGAATACTCGCTGGCCGAGCGGGTTTGAGCGTCGCTACTTGTGGCGGAGGTCGAGGTGACTGCAACTCAAACCTTTTCGTCAGGGAGCTGGACCATGGGCATGGTTGATTAAATTTCACGCTACAAAGAGGCACTATCCAAACCTCCTGATAGGGGGAGTTCGCGACGATAAACAGAATGACTTCAAAGGTTCGACGGAGTCCGAAGACCTGAGCCACGATGGTATTCCCCAAGCCAAGATTCTGCATCGCAGAGAAAGAGTTCATCGAGAGAGTCTTCAACTCTAATAGGGGTCTTCCATGCTGAATACAATCGGGAAGTTACTTCTTGTGGGTTAGTTTGCAGATAGTAACTCGCGTGAACGATCTTTTTTCGTCGTGAGGAACAGGAAGGAGGAAAGCTGTTCCTTTCATTCGAGTAAGAAAAGTCTTCCTCGAAGTAACACCGGAATCCTACAAACACTTCTTTCAAAACGAGGGCATCAAGGTTCGTTCCTCGTTGAAGAACTTTATTCTGAATTAGTGTATTTTCTTTTCCTTTTCATTTTACAAAGAGATTTTTTACGGGTTTTAGCTTTTGCGTATGTCTGTGATCTTCGGTTATATTTTGGTAAACCTAGAAAAATTGTATGATACATCATTGTCGTTAAGGTTTTGGAATTCGATATCCCATATGGAGCATTGGTTGAATAGATTGTACAGTGTCAGTATCTTAGGATTTTTAGTAATATCCTTGCGTACCAGAATCACACAGTATTTCTTTATGAATGTAGAATTACCTCTACTCTAAAAAAAGAATGCCAATAATTCTTAACAGAGTCTATCCCTCCATTCTGCTACCTTTAAATCTTCCCTTTACCACCTCTATTATTCCACTTCTTCAGTGCGATATTGTCTTCAAGGATAGAAGCTCTTGTCTTTACTGACAAAATACTAATACTTGTATTTCAATGGAGCATTTTATACAGTTAAGTATTATTTCCCTAACTGCAAGATTAACCCCTTTAATCCCAAAGGTATACGACACAGAAACTTAAGGGGAGTTGGACTGTTTTATTCAGTCAAGTGGCTTTGGCAGGGCAGTCACCTCAACCTTGCGGCGATCTGGAAGCCTGTCACCGTGTCGATGGCTTCTCGCGCCATGCCTTGCGCACTTCAGTTCAAAATTCGATCAAGTTGGCGCATGACGTCACGTAGAAGTGTCAGGACTCGCCAAACAGTCATTGCGGTTAAGTTTTCAGTAGAATTAGTTTAATGTAAGGTTCAAAAAGAAGTTTGATCTTTAACTACATCGGGCATCGGCTGACCTTCTCTCTATGTTGACCATATCTATCTCTTTTAGGACTAACTCCTGTCTTTAGTCAGAAATATGATTATTCAATTTTGGGCAATAAAAGATTCAAAGGCGTCCTTATCACTAAAAACTTAACTAAGGTAGTCACAACCCCTTCCCCACAAGGTCCCGCTCTCCGCTAGATGAAATATTTTTTGCTTTACACAAAACAAAACCTGTATTGTGCATGATCGTATTGATCGGGGTGAACGTACTGGGATGTGAACGTGATTACGTGGTTTGTGTCACGTACGATAAAAAACGTGATTCTATGTCGCAGACATGACAGGCAGAGACCTGAGAGTTGAAGTTTTAATTGTTTCACTCCAAGAATCGCCTCTTCCACTCAATAAAATCTACCTGCGCAACTCAGAATAATTCATAATTTGTGCCTTTGAGTAAAGGGAGGGAGTTCTCAATTGGAGTTCTAAGTTGGGGAGTTCTCAATGAGACCCACAACTATTTTTGTAACTTTGTTTTATCTTATTTCAATTTATCTTTGTTCTGTTTCGTACAACTTCTTCATTAGTATTTGCTTACATTTTGAGTTCATTCTGGTTGATGGCATATAATTTTAAATAATTAAATAGATTTTTCTTAAATACGATAAATCTTGGTTAATCTCCTCACAACCAAAAACATCACATACGCGTGAATAGAATAGCATAGCAGTAACCAGAATATAAGAATGCCAACAGAGTAGTTAATGAATGGAATAGACACAGTAACCATGTAGTGAGCGCTTAAGCAATTGGTTGTTTTAAGAAAAGATTAAATATCTTTATAGATAGGGATGACTGGTGGTAAGGGACATGGAAACTGCCTAGTGGAGGCCTTTTGGTCTCTTGCAGTCTCTTCCGTTCTTATATTCTTATAAATGACAGTCACTATGAAGGGGATTAGTTGAGATGGGATCGCGTGTAAGTGAATTTGATAGCTAAGTGGTATCCTGACTAAAAAGAACAATGTCAGACAGTACGGAAGAAGTTAAACTAACATAAAGCCTCGGATCTCACTCTTTAGCTGATTGAAGTGGTTTGCTGTCAGTCACAATTGCTTAGATGGATGTTCGTAGTAACGCCTCATACGTAAGAACTACGTATGTTTGAAACCCGTCAGGCACACCTGATTCTTCGCATAGACAAATACACACGAAGACAGTATAAGATATTTCTGCTACGTGTATACTCTACCTTTACATATAATTTCAGTCTATCCATGAAGCAATAACCCAAGAACACATCTCTTAGCTATCGGGTTTCTTCTGAAGTTTCCTAACGAGGTGAGGCATAGTCACAGTATAGTGTCACAGAGGCATAGTCACAGTATAGTGTCACAGAGGCATAGTCACAGTATAGTGTCACAGACTGCAATCAATCTTCAACCAAAGATTATAAGATATATTGCTAACATCTTCATCGTACCGAAAATTTGATACCTGTACCGTAACAAGTTTTATCATTTTTTCTGGATATATATATGACTTAAGTGGATAAGGATACAAACTTTTACCCGTCAGGGTGTCTCAATTGAACAAGACCTCACCTTCAGGCTGATGTTAGCTTCGTAGCTGCATGAAGTCGGTCTTTATCCAGAGGAAAATTCACCGAGTACTTCCCCGCGACCAGGGGTTAAAGGTCGCTATCAGCGGGGGCCCACAAGTTGTCTAGTTCCTTCCCGATCTTCGGCCCAACACGTTTGTGACGTCATTACGATGATTTTATGTTGGCCTCTCAGTTCCGTATATCCCTCGTGTAGACACACACCCATACACACAAACATGACATGACTCGATGGTATGATGTTACTGGGTTCGATCTCTAATTCAGCGATCCGATTTAGTCTCGCCCGAGGCTGAAAATTTCAGCATTTCCACTCTGCGAATCCGCACTCCAACTCTATTGTATTTACCTAGTTGTATTATACGGGAAGAGAGTGTGTGTGTGTAGGTGTTTAAGGTCACAACATTATCCATAAATCGAGTCATGTATGAGCTCTGAACTCTCATTCGGGAGGATAATACATGTCGATAACGAGTCCAACTCGTGATCAAAGGCCGTGGTGAATCACAAACACACAAGCACGACATTGGCGTACTGATTAGTGTCTCGTATTCTCGCACGAGACTTCCGAGATCGTGCCCCACTCGCGGCTTGGCAGTTGTAACAACACTACAAACTGTTACTGTCTCTCTTGCGCAAGGAGATAAGTGTGTGGTGTAAGACTACAGAGTTCGAATAGGTACGACCTCTTATCTCTCATCCTGGCAGGTAAGAACTGTCGACCATGAGTCAACTACGTGATCCAAGAATATGGCAAAAAATCGTAATGTATCACCCTGGAATACATTACGGAAAAACTGGAGATATCACCAACCCCTCTCTTCTAAGCTTTCAATGCCTAACTACAGGGCGGAAATGAGACTTGACATTTTTATTGACCACACTTTTCCGCTGGTGGCGAGATTGGAAGCGTGCTAGTTTCATATTCGCTTAGCTGTGGGTTTCAGTCTCGCATTCAATTCCAGTTACCAGCAGTGACTATTAACTGCCCAACGGTCCAAGCACATAGGACGTAGGTGACGGCTTCGGCCTCAGCTACGCGCCTCCAGCCGTAGGCTTCTCAGTTTATTCTTTACCAACTAATAATCACCTGATTATCATTATAAAGTTGATGTAATCTGTAAATGTCTTTATTTACATATCTACTTTTATTTGATAGTTTATATTATCTATCTTCATTTATTGCTGTTATTGTTATCATTATTGTTATTGTTGTTATTATCAATATCACTATTGTTGTAATAGTAATAATAATAATTAGTTTCATTAGTATCATTACTATTATCATTACTATTATTACTATCATCATCATCATCAACTCCGCCTTGTTGAGCTAGTTCACCAATTCACATGCCGGTCCCAAGCCCGGATAAAGGAGGAGGGTTGGGAGGACAGGCTTAGCAAGCCGCTCCCGTAAAAATGGCCACTGCTCAAGAAGCTCAGAACCAGTCTCGGAATTCGAACTACTCTATTCGGAATCGACCTAGGACTGGAAAATGACTACGGATAGCTACAATCAACGTGGATATCTTTAGAAGGAAAATGGAAGAAGTTATGGATCTTATAAAGGAACGACGATGGGATTTGATGGGCCTCAGCGAGACAAGACTGAGAGGCGAGGATGTGAAGACCATCCATGAGGACTACCTGCTTGTCCACAAAGGAGCTGAAGACAGATTGCATGGCGTATTGTTTATTATTTCTGCCCAGCTGGCTAACAGAGTAAAGAATGTAAGACAGATCAACAACCGCCTGATTGGACTGACTATCCATATGAATCAGGGAGACCTGGATAATATTAAAGTTTACGCCCCGCAACAGGGGAGACCGAACGATGAGAAAGAAGAGTTCTATGAAGCCCTGCAAGACCTAGTTGACAGTATGCCAAATCAGGGCAACCAGGTGATCCTGGGAAATTTCATTGGACATGTCGGACCAGGAACGCTGCTCTTAGGAGATGTAATCGGACCTTTCTCAGTGGGAGACACGAACATTGACGGAGAAAGAATAATTGACCTTTGTGTCAGAAACGGATGGTTCATCATGAACACTTTCTTCCAACACCGACCATCGCATAAATGGACTTGGTACAGATGGAAGAGGAAGACCAAGAGTATTCGCAGAAATCCATGATAAACCTGGTAGTAGCGAGTAGGAAAGGCCTAATACATGACGTAAAGGCCATTTCCTCCCTTTCCCTCGACTCTGATCACCGTGTGGTTGTTGCTCTGATAAACCTCCGCTTCACTCTAGCGAGATCACCGGTGAAGAGGAGAAGAGTAGCCGTGGAAAAGTTGAAGGAACCCGGAGTGAAAGAAAGGATGGCTGAGAACCTATGTGCAAAGATAGAGATCAACGAGGAGGAAGAGGACGTTGAGAGGGCCTGGGAGTCAAGTAAAAAGGCGATACTGGAGTCCATAGAAGCGACAGTTGGGTTTAAGTACATCGGAGGCAAGAAGAAACGAACACCTTTTTGGAATGAAGAAATGCGGAAGGCAGTCAAGGATAAGAATGATGTTTTTAGGAAATGGGTTAAAGAGAGGGCAGAAAATAATAGAAGAAACTATGTGATATGTAGGAATGCAGCAAAAAGGACGAAGAGAAAAGTTGTAGGGGAGACATGGGAAAGAATTAGCAGAGATCTGGAAGAGGACTTCCATGGAACGAAAAAGCTGCTGTACTTAATGACTAAGGGATATAGAAAAGTTAACAAAGAGAAGAGCTATTCACTAAAAGATGACCAGGGCAACCTACTAACGGAACCAGAAGACGTTGATAGACAATGGAACGGGTATTTTGAGAGCCTGTTGAATACATCCGACGAGGTGGTCTCCGATATGAATACAAGTGATGATGACGACAAAGAAAATCAGGTTGGAGACGAAGATATTACAGAGGAGGAAGTTATGATAGCACTCAAGCACATGAGAGACAACAAAGCGGCCGGTACTGACGAGATTCCTGCTGAGATATACAAATATGGAGGACAACATACCATCTACTACCTGACATGGATTTGTAACATGGCGTGGAAAACAAAGATGATACCCATGGGATGGGGATCTGCAGTAATATATCCAGTTCATAAAAAAGGAGGTCATACAAATTGCAAGAACTACCGAACAGTCTCTCTGCTACCACATGCCGGCAAGATATACGAGAGGATCTTTGAGAGGAGACTGAGAACATAATATGTAGAAGACACTTTACGAAACACAACATGGTTTCCACCCCAATCGAGGAACGACAGACCTCAGTTTTGCCTTGAAGATCCTGCTGGAAAAGTCGTGGAAATTCAACTATCCAAGATATCTAGCTTTCCTAGACCTGGAGAAGGCCTTCGACTGAGTGCCAAGGAAAGAGCTATGGAAAGCACTTCGACACGTCGATCATGGGATCCCGCGAATACTGAGTAGAGCAATTTGCAGCCTATATGAATCAAACAAGACAAGTGTACGACCCATCGGAGACGAAACTGTCTGGTTCAACGCTGGATCAGGAGTAAGACAAAGATCAGTCATCTCAAGAATATGGAGAATATAGAACCCGCCAAGGGACCGGGGGAGGCGGATAAGTTCGCCTACGTGGACGATGTTGGAATCATAGAGGCTGATTCGGAGTCGCTTGCGATAACGGTTGAACTATGGAACAAAGTTCTGCAAGACCATGGACTTAAACTCAACCTACAGAAGACGGAAGTAATGGTAGTCTCCTGACAAAACGAACCCCTCCAGGTGGAAGTTGACGGAATCATTTTGAAGCAGACCACGGCATACAAATACTTGGGAGTTATGTACGATGACAAAGGAACCCACGAAGGAGTAATACTAGACAGAACTCAGAAATACGCGGCAAATGTTAACTTCTTCTATCCCCTGTTGAAGGACAAGTACATACCGGTAAAAGTCAAGACGACAATTTATAAGACCATCCTCCGGCCCGTACTGACCTACGGTTGTGAGGCACAGACGTTGACGACGAAAACGACATCCCGAGTACAGGCAGCGGAGATGCGAGTCCTGCGTATGATCCGTGCAGTCACAAGAAGCGACAGACTAAGAAATGAGACCATCAGGAGAGAGCTGGATGTAGAAACCATAATCAATTACGTTGAAAGGACCCAGTTGCGGTGGCATGGACATATAAAAAGGATGGAGGAACATAGAATGCCGAGGAGGTGGTGTAACTGGGTGCCCAACACAACAACAACAACAACATCATCATCATCATCATCATCATCATCATCATCATCATCATCATCATCATCATCATCATCATCATCATCAACAACAACAACATCAACAACATCATCATCATCATCATCATCATCATCATCATCATCATCATCATCATCATCATCATCATCATCATCATCATCATCATCATCATCATCATCATCATCATCATCATCATCATCATCATCATCATCATCATCATCATCATCATCATCATCATCATCATCATCATCATCATCATCATCATCATCATCATCATCATCATCATCATCATCATCATCATCATCATCGTCATCATCATCATCATCATCATCATCGTCACCATCATCATCATCACCATCATCACCACCCTCCTCTTCCTCCTTTTATTATCATCATTCAAGACTATGCTCGATAAAAATGCAGAGATCTTGGACGTGATGTCCTACTGCTCAGGACTCTTTTGGGTACAAAGGTACTTAACCTCTCTATGATTTCATGCGCCAGGTGAACTGCCCCATACATTTCCCGCACCCTTTTTGCTCGCCAAGCTGCCTATATCAAAAGCTTGTTTTACTTTATGGAGAGCTGGAAACAGAACAGAAAATTGTTAAGATGATGGTACTAGACGATAAGATTATTACTTTTTTATTACTATTTTTCTTTCATCTTTTCATTTGTTCTTCCTGTCTTTTATTATTCCTTTCTTTTTCCCTTTTTCCTTTCCATTCTTTTGTTCATCCTTTTTTTTTTTCCAGTGGCTGATCAAATTCTATACTCTTAAGAAGTATAGATACCCTTACCCTAGTGATTTCTTATTTCATTTAGAAATGTACGAGGAGAGACCTCACAGGATAACTATTGCTCCATTACATCAATTGTCTCATCTCCTATTGTTAGCCTTCAGGGTACAAAGAACAAAGGCAGAAGCCATGGACATAAGAACATAAGGATAGAGAAAACTCCAAGACCATAAGACTTACACTTGGTCACACTGAAGCTTGTCTTAGACTATATCTCTCACATAACATTACTCGAAATATGAATTATATGTAAATACCATCAAACGGATAATGTAGATCGGCTTCAGGACTTGCCGAGGAGGGGTGGAAAACCGGGGGTAGTGTGATGACTTTGCAATATCTGTAAGTATAGAATATCACGTGTAGAAGTCATGGAGCAATGACTCCACACATAAGCAATATATTAGACGGTTCCACGCGCAAAGAAATAATGGAAGTAATTTGCAAATATGACTGAAAAGACTTTACAAAACGAACCAGTGTACCACGTCATAAGTAGACGTAAAGGATGGTCTTATATAAATATATGCATGCCTACTAATGTGTATATTCTTATTATCTATATATTTCATAAAGCAACAAAAAATTAAAAGAGAAAAAATGTAATGTGGTCAGAGGGTGGTCTGGTAGGAAGAGAATGAAGAGCATATAAATTAGAATGTTATAGACCATCAGCGTTTCTATACTTCTCCATACCAATTAGAAAGCAGATGGTTTCCTAAGGAAGGTTTCTTGAAATTCCCTTTTACGAAAGTCCAACGCATAGATGGATAGAAAAACATCAGCGGAAAATTCAAGAGGTTTCCAAATGGACAGAAGCACACACTTACAGACTTGCAGAAGAAAAAAATAACTAAATAAATAAATGATTGAATACTTAGATAAAAATGACAAAGTAAAAATAGATAATAAATCAAAAAGGCTCAGAAATTCAAGTGTTGAAATGAACAATGACGCTGAGCAGAAACAGAAATAGGAATATAATATTGCGGTAGACAGGAGAGTCAGAAATTTGTCTGTAAGAAAAGAGACGATGATGAGGCGTAACACAAGATTTCATATTCATATATTTATATATGATAAGTAATGGCACATATAAAGTGTCGTTTTTTGCACATGTATGAGTTAGAATGCGTGAATACATGTATCTAAGTGCATATATATGCATATACATGTAGTAGTATTTTATGTACATGCGTTCATATATGCACTATTTACACAGGTATATATCCTGCAAAAGTTTTACAAGGTAAGAGTGGTAGTAACGACGTGTATGAACAATGGTTCAAAACTTTTCAACCATCTGTATACTCACTTTTACATCACACTTATACTAGCTTCAATTTTCCCCTAAACGTGTAAGTTCTTTTCCGATACTACAGTGTGTAGT
>NC_134796.1:18290141-18300141 GCF_046742065.1 Oratosquilla oratoria
CTCCATCTCATCTTAGCACCTCCTGGATGACGGGTCATCCCTGCACCTTGTCCACTGCCCTGGGTCAGAAGCAGTGTCGCAAGACACAGCACATCCACAGCAAGGCCGCTTCATTAAATCGGCGACCCCCCTCTCCGTCCCCCCATGTATAAAAGGAGAAGACGGGGAGAAATCCCTTCGGGCTGCGTCAAATTTTGCTCACACATACTATCTCATCCCCCCGCCCATTCCACTTCATGCATCACAACATCATCCATATACAACCATTCTCCATTCACCCCTTTCTTCTGTCCTCACCCGTCCTTCCTCAACAGACATTCCCCTCTTCCCCAAAGCCCCCTTCACCCCATCCATCCACCTCATCCTAGGACGTCCCTTCATGTTCCCTCCCTCCACATCTGCCTTCCATACCTCTTTTACTAGTCTTTCTTCACTCATCTTAATACCAGGTTAACGGAGCACAAAAGATCCTTTAGGTATACCCAGGAAAAATTGGCTGTGTTCCAACATGTCAGTACCAAAAATTACAGTCTTGATTGGGACAAGGCCAAAATTTTATCAAAGTCCAATTGTAGCTTTAGAAGAAAAATCTTTGAGTCCGCCTTAATCGAAGAATGTCCGAACTTAAACATCTCCAAAGGTCAATGGTCCCCGGACATAATCTCACGGCTAGCTGTGAGCCGTTTGGTTAAAATGTTTCACCCTCCTGACCCCGCTCACCCACCAATCTTGATCCCGCTTCCCTTATGACCTCACATCTCCCCCCACAACACCTCTGACTCCGCCCTGCACGACGGATTGTCATTTTTAGCTCTCCCTGTTCCCTTTCTACCCATATCTCAATTGTATTTATGTCTCTACAAAATCTTGTAACCTATGCTTTCCTGAAGAGGGCTATAGCTATTAGCCGAAATATACATACATACATGCATATATACATACTCGTACATACATAGACCAAAGGTTTTTCCCCCTTTTTAGGAAGGTAGCCAAAAAAGGCATAAAAACCACTACCACCCATTCCATCCCTATCACACTCCACTCCCCTCCACCCTCTTCCCTCCCTCTTATCTTGGCACTTCCTGGATGACGGGTCATCCCTGCATCTTGTCCACTGCCCTAGGTCAGAAGCAGTGTCGCAAGACACAGCATATCCACACCAAGGTTGCTTCATTAAATCGGCGACCCCCCTCTCCGTCCCCTCGTGCAGAAAAGGAGAAGACGGGGAGAAATCCTTTTGGGTTGCGTCAATTTTTTTATCCCATACTCCCTCATCTACCACCCCCCACCCATTCCCCTTCATGCATCTCAACATCATCCATATATAACCATTCTCCATTCACCCCTGTCTTCTGTCCTCTCCCGTTTTTCCTCAACAGCCATTCCCCTCTTCTTCAAAGCCCCTTTTACCCCATCCATTCATCTCATCCTAGGTCGCCCCCTCATGTTCACTCCCTCCACATCTGCCTTCCATACCTCTTTTACTATTCTTTCTTCACTCATTCTTTCCATATATCCAAACCATCCCAATACTCTTTCATCAACCCTATCTCTCAACACCCTTTCCATCCCCGTTCTTCTCCTCACCTCCTCATTTCTCATTTTTTCCAGCCTAGTAACCCCTATCATACCCAGCACTTCTTAGGTCTTGTCTGATGTTATCTATCCATCTTTCTCTGGGTCTTCCTACTGATCTTCTTCCACTGATAATTCTTTCCGTCATGACCTTTCTTGGGTTTCTTTCCATTTCCATTCGGGCGACATGACCAGCCCATTGCATTCGTCTTGCCTTTATTGTACTTACGATGCTTCCTTGATCTGCTAACTCTCTCAGTTCATGGTTGTGTCGCCGTTCCCATGTTTGTTCATCTACAACATACACTGGGCCAATAATATTCCTAAGGATTTTGTTTTCAAAGACAGAAAAGGAATGTTCCATTTTCTTTGTGAGACTCCATGTTTCACATCCATACAGCAAAACTGGTTTGATAATGGTGTTGTAGATCTTCAGTTTGTCTTTTTAGATATGTTCGCTTTTCCCAGGACTTTTTGGACACTATAGAAACATCGATTGGCTGATGCTATTCTGCTTTTGATTTCTGTTTCCATATTGTTATCATCATCAACAATAGATCCAAGGTATTTAAATCTTCTGCACACCCCATACCTGATATATATATATATATAATATATATATATATAAATATATATATATATACATATGTATATATAAACAGTATACATAATATATATATATATGTATATGCATATATATATGTATATATATGCATATATATGTATATATATATATATATATATATATATATATAGATATATATATGCGTGTGTGTGTGTGTGTGTGTGTGTGTGTGTGTGTGTGTGTGTGTGTGTGTGTGTGTGTGTGTGTGTGTGGTGTGTGTGTGTGTGTGTGTGTGTGTGTGTGTGTGTGTGTGTGTGTGTGAGTGTGTGTGTGTGTGTGTGTGTGTGTGTGTGTGTGTGTGTGTGTGTGTGTGTGTGTGTGTGTGTGTGTGTGTGTGTGTGTGCAATAAAAACACTAGGAACGTGTGCTCACAAATGCGTAAGTAACCAACAAAAAAAGTAAACTAACGAAGCAGAGCGCTTTCATATAATTACATCTTCAATGCAGATACAAAGAAGGAATTTATATCTGCACTGAAGATGTAATTATACGAAAGCGCTCTGCTTCGTTAGTTTACTTTTCCTAGTGGTTACTTACGCATATATATATATATATATAAATATATATATATATATATATATATATATACCTGTATATATATATATACAATATATATATATGTATATATATACATATGTATATTATATATATACATATATATATATGTATATATATATATATACATATATATATATATATGTATATATATATATATATATATATATATATATATATATATATATATATATATTATGTGTGTGCTTTACAAGTGACCAGCGTCGACTGACTCGCTGATGGGTGGCCAAAACCAGGCGAAGTTCACTCCTTTGGCGCAAACTTTGCGCGTGGGTCTTACAGGAATTAATTTATATAATTACAGTTTGAATAAATCATTTACATATTTTAGGTAAATATAATTTTATACATAATTATTTAGGAGAATAATACAACAATGTAACATGCCAACACTTTATATAAACTTATCATATGCTATACATACGTGACACGTAAGTGTGTGCACGGTCACGGTCACATTCCTCGGCCACGCGGGACGAGGCAACCCCGTCAAGAAAGAACATGGCATGGTACACAACAAATAAGAGGAATACATGTGTAAACACATAAAAAGCATCAAGGTTTGAATAAAAGAAAAAGAAACAGCCTGTTTTGTCTGGAAGCGTCCCATCAGATGAGACAGGTAGCACTGTTGAAACCGGCCAGCAGACTCAGCAGGTAAAAGGGAATTTACGTTGAAATTTTTTATGCATATATTCATACTTATATTATATTCCCTCATTACACAAAGTGTAGGGGTACAAACATAAATCCACCCAGACATAAGCAAAATTATAACACACTATATAGAAATTTTGGGGGGCAGCAAACCATCATACACTAAAGTTTAGGAATCTACCCGAGGACGAAAATTGTAAGAATGAAAGACAGGGACAGGCTCACAGACAACTAACTGAAAGGAAGGAGAAGAAGTTGGTACTAATGTATTACTCATTTACAGCCTGTCCGAATGTATGATTTCTTTGGTCTGAGTTCCAGTGTTATATATTTTAAATTTGTTGCCATGCAATTTTTCTGAAATGACATAAGGGGCTGTAAATTTAGGATTTAATTTAGACTGCTCGGGAGCAGATTTATTTACTATATCATTAACATGTAGTGAGACTGGTGTAACTTTTGCATGTTGTTTTGCAACATCTCAGTGCGAGAATTTTTAAGATTTTTCTTAATAGAATCATAAAGGAGTTGGAAAGCTCGAAACTGGTTTTTTTAATAGTCCTCAACTGAGTACATAGGAACAGGGGGTTGTACTAATAAGCCATACGGTAAATGCTTTTCTGAGCTAAAGACAATGTAATGAGGAATCCTTCCTGTGGAGTTATTTATGGAATCGCTAATACTTACAGCCACATGGGGAAGCCAATTCTGACAAATTTCATGTAACTGGCCTGCAACATGACGTAAGATGTCTATAATCTTCCTATTTACGTGCTCAACTAACCCATTTGAAGCAGGGCGATACGCTGTTATAGATGACTGAGTTATACCACACTGGAATTCCTTGCCATTGTCACTCAATAGAACAGAAGGAGTGGTGTAAGGACAGAGATGGTGAGAGACTAGAACATGTACAACAGCTGAAGCAGACTTATTATGTAGTGGGGCTAGTGCAACAAAACGGCTGAAGTGATCAACACAAACTAGAGTTGCAGTGGAGCCATGATGACTGCGAGGTAAAGACAAGAGGTCTATTGCGATAGCCTCAAAAGGACGTACAGGAGTAGGATATTGTAGTGCCTTTGGTGCATGCATAAGATAAGCACTGAGAAATATGGGTGGCAATGTCAAGGCGCATTTTAGGCCAATAATAATTAGTTCGGGTCATAGCAAGAGATTTATCACGACCAAGGTGACCAGCCTGAAGGGCATCATGAATAAGGTGGAGGACAATGAGAACTAGAGATTCTGGAATAACAAGTTGATTAACATACTGGTCATGAACTTTTGCGTTACGAGTGAGGACCACATTTTCAAGACTAAATATAGACAAGGAAACAGGTGATTTTGGAAGTGTATTGTCGTAGCCAGACTCTAAGGCGTAAATAACTTTAGACCACTCTGGGTTTCTCACGCTGAGCTGCAATTATTATTTTTTTTTTGGGGGGGTGGAAACTAACAATTTGCATAATAGCAGCAACAGCGATATTACAGAAAAGTGCATCGGCTACAACTTTAGGACAACCAGGCAGGTATTTGATGTCTGCGTTAAAGTCTTTTATGGTTAAAAAACAGCGGGTAGGTTGTCCTGTAAGATTTTTGCCTTTTAAATTCCGCATGATGGCTGAGTGATCAGTGTAAACAGTTAATGGGTAATTGTAAATGGTGCCACGAAAATGTTTAAGGGACCACACTACTGCACGAGTTTCCATATGAGTAACTGAATAGCGTGACTCATCATTTAAGACGCGGCTAGCACAAGTTATGACAATGTGTTTTCCATCTGCTTTAAGCATTAGAACAGCACCAAGTCCATAAGCTGAAGCGTCTGTACAAATGGTAAAGGGAATGGAGTAATCAGGGAAGGATAAAACAGGGGCTTGGGTTAAAGCTGCTTTTAGTGGGTCAAAACTTTGTTTGCGTAGTGGGAGTCCACTGGAGGGAGACATTTTTCTTCTTTAGTCTGTTTAAAGGGGAAGCAATGGTAGCAAAAAAATTATAAAAGCTTGATAATAACCGGCTAGACCTAAAAATGAACTGACATTTGAAGTAGAAGTAAGGACTGGGAATTTTTTTATAGTTTTTATTTTATCATTAGTTGTGTGGATGCCATCTTTGTCAACAGTATGTCCCAAGAATTCAATGCTTGACTTGAGACACTGACATTTGGGGAGATTAGGTTTAAGGCCAGTATCAATAAGCTTTTGAAGAACTAGGGACAATTAGTGAAAATGACTGTCTAAATCTTGGGACATAATGATAAGGTCATCTATATAGACGAACAGTCCATCACCATCTTTCTATTTCCTCCCTCCCTTCTTGTTCCACACACTATCTTTGCACACCTTATGACTCCCTTCTTGAACCATCCCCATTCCTCCTCCACTCCTAGTTCTACTCTATCCTTCACTCCCTTCCACTCCTCTCTCAGCTTCTTCTTATATTCATTCTCCTTTTCTATCTCATTTAAGCAGTTCACTCTAAGTACCTCCCTACCTTCTGCCCTTTTCCTCTTTATCCACCTATTCTCCACTCTCAATATACCTTCCACCAGAACATGATCTGATATTCCCCCACTTTCTCCCTTTAGAACATGTACATCCTTAACTCTTTCTACCACCACTATATAGTTTATTAACTCTCTATCTGCCACCCTTCCATCCACCACCCTCTCACATGTGTACTTATGCTTGACTTTCTTCCTAAACACTGTATTTGCTATCATCAACTCCCTTTCTAGACACATCTCTACCATCAATTCTCCACTACAGTTTTTACCTGGAACTCCATACTTCCCAATCACTCCGTCTATTGGTTCGTTTCCTACCCTAGCATTAAGGTCTCCAATTAAGCCTAGAAAAAATTATTTGACGAGGCAATGGTAGGTTGGCGGGGAATTTCTAGTTCTCATAGGGCAACATAGCCATTCATAGTGCCCTTTTGGTGTGAAAAAAGCAGTTACTGAACGACTGTTAGGAGACAATGGAATCTGCCAGAAGCCACTCTTAAGGTCTGGTGTTGCAAAAATAGTGTTATCCTTCCCAATACTCTGAAGTAACTTTCTCAGCACAGGCAGAGGGCAATGAATAGGTTCCGTCGCAGCATTTACTTTTCTAAAGTCAACAATTGCTCTGTAAGAGCCATCTTTCTTTGGAACCAAAAATAAGAGTGAATTCCAAGAAAAATGTGACTCCTGGATGATACCTTCCTCTAGCATACCTGCGACTAAGTCATCAGGAATATGTTTTTGAGAATGAGGCAGACGATATGATGGGACATATATGGGTCGTGTGCCTGGTTTATAAATGTGATGCTGCATACGATCAGTAACACGTGAAGGTTCACCTGGTAAAGCTACGGCTTGTCTGTGGGATCACGAGTAATTCCCTAAGACGAGCTCTCATTTCGGGATAATCTACACTTTTGATGTGGGCTTCCAGCTGAGCGGCCAGTTCAGTAGGGAAGTAAGAAGCATGCTAAGTAGAGACAGCAGCTATCAAAGGTATGGGATTCTGAAAGGACAGTGAAAGATCCAAGGTGAACACCATTTCTGAGGGTATCAGAGGAGCCTGTAAAATTTGTTACTAGGGCATCTGTAATATGTTCATCTCTCGCAGAGGGAAGAGTACCTTCTAAGGCAAGACGTTGGTCTCGAACAGAGTTAGGGTGTGACACTACACATGAGCCTATGGGAGCTTTACGAATACGGACAGGAACCATACGTGCACAGATCGGACTTATGTACTGTTCACCCATAAGAACAGCAGCACACATGTCTGTTCTGAAGACGAAACGTTTCGACTCTACATGAATGGAGGAATCAAAGTCACCTTTAGAAGGAGGAGATAAAGAAGGCTGTTCAAAATGTGCGCGACGGGAGGTGATAGGAAATATTAAACTCGGAATCTCTGTCGCAAAGTAAATGGTGTCATTATGAGTCAATGCCTGGTACTTAGGATGAAGAGAAATATCATGTTTAGCTAATTCATCAAAACCAAGCAGATCATCACACTGGAGAATGATATTGGTAACAATATAAAAGTTCACATAAAAAGAGTACTTATGAACATGGAACAAAATAGAAAAAGTAACAGAACTTTTCATATTTAAAGAGGAACCTTGAATAACGCTGAATGTGTGGGTCTTAGGAGGAAAAAATACGTTATACAGTTCATTTAACTTTAAGTAGGCACACGTTCAGCCAACAAACTACAATCAGCACCAGTATTCATGCAAACATTGAAAATCACAATGTTGTAAAGGTGTAGCAATTAGGGAAGGCACACAAGGTCTGGAGGTACAGACACAGGCGGAGTTAATTTATTGGGGGAATGGAAGTATGCCTGATGAAAATTTGACTGAGAGGAAGAGGCAGTAGTTGTTTGTGTTCTTTGTAGTTTTTGAATGCTGAAACATTCCTCTGAGGAATGAGAAGAGGGACCATGAACAAAGCAATATTTAGTGAGACGTACAGGCAAACTTATGTTAGTACGACGATATTGACGTGAGGAAGAACGAGCACGGTGTTGCATGGAATTTATAACATATGGCTGTGAATTTGAAACATGAGAACGTCCGCGTGAAGCAAAACTAACAGGTGAAGGCTGACACGGAGGACGTAAAATTACATCATGCAGGTGAAGTCTGTTGAGGGGCAAGAGTCCGTGCTGTAGGAGCAACTGCACGCTCATGGCGCTGGCGTGAAAAGCAACGATGGAATGTATGGTCTTGTTTATGACAGTAAGTGCCAGCGGGTACGGTAGTTTGACGCTCTCTGGTTTGAGAAACTTGTGGGGTAGCAGAGTGTGACTTTCTGGTATCAGCAATGATAGGTGGAGTTTGCTCTCTTCTCTTGTTTGCAATTCTAAAGGAAAAAAATTAGGAGTGACTAATCATGCTTATATTCAAGGGTAGAGGCAATGCGACGCTCTTAAGGACTTAAAAGGTTCACATAATATAGAAATTCCATGTAAAGGCGAAATTTGTCCATAGTTATACAACCATTTTGGAACCAAGAAGAGGTTTTAAGTGAATTTCCTGCTTGATTTGCAAGCTGGGCTGCATGAGGTTGAGTTTTCATATAATCCAAGGTGACAGAGAAAACACAAAGGATCTGGGCAGCATTAAATCCCATTAAAACGACTTTCTAGGCTGAGAAGCACTAAATACTTGCATGAAATTTGCCTTAAACTTTGAATAATCATTGTTAAGGGCCTTGGGATAAAAACGGAAGCATTCATGTATCCAGAGGCCAAAGTTCCTGGAATCAAATGATATTTTATAAAGAATATTTTATCTGCTCCAGAGGTAATGTGGGAATTACTTATAACATCCTCACACATTTGTAAACATTGCAGAGGAGAATAAGAAGTTACATCTTCACCACTAAATTTCTTAATAATAGGGTCCTGGTGTAGCAACTTAATAGTAGGTGAAGATATAGTTGGAAGAAAGGAAACTGTAGTAGTAGTATGAGTAGGTTTAGTCTCGTTAGTAGACATGGTAGCTAGAAAATAAACAAAATCACTACGTAAAAGCATATACAAAAATAAAAGTATTAAGTTTTATAGTTACTGTACAGGTGGAAAGCATAAAGACAGAAGCAAGCAGAAACCAAACAGCAAAGTTAGTCACTGGGGTAGGCTTCTAAACATTCACAGGACACATCAGAGAGAGTACACTTGTTGCAGGTGCATCAACAGCAATAGGCCATACCCAGCTTGGACAAGTGACATTTATTAGTATGCGAGCAAGCAATATATATAGATGCAAGAAATTGATAATTACTAATTCAATAATTATAAATTATTGACAAGAAATATTAATCTGTTTTACAGGACAAATTTTTAGTAATGGAACACTGCAAGGACTATCGCCTTGTTATCTAGTATCTCAAACAGAATAAAAGTCTAATCTGTATAAGGCAAAAAACAAATAAAAAACAATAAATAGAAGAAATTATACTAAACAGATATACTTAGAAGTAATTGCAAAAGGCAAAATTATAAATTAAATATATCAGTAAGTGTAGAAAAGCAGCAAGTACACACACACAAAATCCCATGGATAGATGTCTAACTTTTTTTTTTTTTTTTTTTTTTTAACAAAAGACAACTGATACTTTTCACACTTAGGGTTTAGTGTCACATAAGTCTGCACACAAGACTACTGGCTTGAGGCAGACACTTGCCAAGTCTACCTGGAGACCAACAGGGGCCATGGGGTGGATGTACTGGAGTAAACAGGCAGTAGTTACGGAGCACACAGGGTATAGAATAGCTCACAATACTACAAGATGGTGAAATGTGAGAAAGCACATGACAAAGAAAGATGTATGTATATATGTGTGTGAGCCTTGGGATAATTGAAAGGGGTAGAAAGAAAAAGTAACGTGTTGAAAAAATACAATATCTTATTATGTTCACTTTGTAGGATATATGCGGTCTATGGGTTACAGTGTAAAGCCGAGTCCACACTTGTTGCATTTCCACGTATCGTACCATCTTTGCCTACCACCTAGCGATACGATACGGTGCAACAGGGTATTGTACCCGCTTGTTCCGTATC
>NC_134796.1:18320141-18330141 GCF_046742065.1 Oratosquilla oratoria
AACATTGCATATCTGTTTACTATGATTTATTTACAAAAGTAGAATGTGCGTGACTATTGTTGAAAAATTATATTGTTTACATAAGTACTTAAAACATATATATGTTGCTAAAAGTGACTTTAAAAAGTCACATTCGAAGCTATCGCGCGCTACAGGTGGCGTATGGGTAAATGCCACTCTGTACGGAAGAGCTTGATTGAACTGATGACGCACATTATAGATTTGGTATTAGCTAATGCCCGACGGCTTAGTTTAGTTTAAATGGAGACTAGGAATAGAGTTGCAGTTGATCATGGGAAAGCATATAAAGGTTCTATGTTGGTTGGTAACCATGTTGACAGTCTTGTGATCTAGCACCGGTATATATACTCCTTAGTGACCATTTCACTTTACTATGGGGTTCACTGGACTGAATACAATGGCTAGGAGGAAGCCAGAACAAATGTACAAGTCGTAAAGAAGAGAGAAATGTTTAGAGATAGAGTTAATCCTTTCTATTCATTGCCCAGTGGATACCGTGTCGAACTCATGAGCAGGTGGTCACGAGATCGATTCCCGGGACCCGCTGCGAGTTATGTCGCGTTAGTTCCCGATAGCCCTGGCCAGGTGTGATGACCGAACGTCAGTATAAAAAAAAAAAAAACAGCAGTTTCCCGCAACTGACAGAGTTTTTTTTTTTTTTTAATAGATCATGTGTTGGCAGCTAGAACAAACAGATGGGTCGTGAATAACAATTAAGGGAACAAGACCTCACATTGATGTCATATATAGGAGGCCGTCAGATCCATGACCTGAAGAACTCAATCGGTCGAAGAACCTCATCTAAATGAGATAATCCCATGTTGTGTCACATCAAATTCTATGCAGTTTGCCCCAGTATTGAGAAATCTTACTGAACTAATCAAACAAAGAATGATAATCACACCGACACGCATATGTCTACTGACAAACGTACGAGAACAGTAAAAGAATTAAAAGTAAGACACGAAGATAAAAGGCCCAGAAAGTGCTGCTCCGGAAGGAACAGGTGGACAAATATACGAAGAATTCGAGGTCATGACCTTTTATCGCCCTCAAGTTGTGTACTTGGCTGATACGCTGCTATGCTTTTAAGTTGTTTACATGGCTGATGCACCTGTATGACATCGGCGATGAGGCTGTTAGTGGCAATCACAATAAATCACGGTAATTGCTATCATCATGAGAAAGAGTAGGAGGAGGAGGTGGAGGAGGAGGTGGAAGGTGAGGAAGGAGAGAGTATCACAAACGCTGCTCCATCACAAAGTGGCATTCAGGCAGAAGTTTAGAACTAAGTTAGATTCCTGAAGATGTGTTAGCCAAACGCTTGAAACCCCTTTAACTAGTAGCTTGCAACTGAAAGCCAATAATTACTAATCCCACAGATTGTGAGATTATATCTATGCTAAACATTTTATCCATGAAGCTTAGGTAGCCCAGTGGCTAACGCGCTTAGCCCACCTGGAATCTGTACGCACAAATGTAGTTTAGTTTCTCTTTAAGAAATTAACCCTATATGGATGAAATAGAGTAGAACTAAACAAGTTTAACAAAATGCAGAGATCAGAGAGATAAGAAATAGAAACATCGATGAAATAGAGGAAACTATTAGAAAGGGTAAAATCATCAAAGATTCGAGCGCAGACTAGATTCAGTAAATATCTTTGAGACAAAAATGAAAATATTAAATGCAGAGACAGTATGTTAAAAAAAGAGAATAATAATTTTAACCGAGAGCTTTACTTATCAAATAGCGTAGTTGAGTCAGTATGTTCATCTGTAAATGTAAAATTATACCAGAAGTTACAAAGAAAGAAATAGCATTTGGTCTAAAAAGTGTGAAACAAGGAAAATGACCTGGCGAGGATAAATTTTCTGGAAGACGATGGGAAATGAAATCGCTTTGAGCTACCTCAGTTATACTGTATACCCAGCGCTTCCGTCGGGAAAGACTTTCTTAAATCATGCTATCATGCTATCATGCTATAGTGATTTTGCTTCATAAGAAAGGGGACTAGAAAGTCCTTTGTAACTACTGACCGATTACCTTGTTATCAAATGTACACATAACATTTCCAAGATCCTTGCAAATAGGCTAAGTAAAGATTTAAATGGAAAAGAACCAAAACAAGAGACAAGCTTTAGAGGCGGATACTTGACTATAGGCAATTTACAGACAATGAATCAATTGATCGAGAAAACCACAGAATACAATACACCTCTTTGTTAAACTTTTCTATATTACGAGAAGGCCTTTGACTCGGTGCAACAAATAACAATGCTAAACTAACAATAAAACCAGGGTGCAAACGAACACATTGTAAGGATACTAGGTAGCATTTAGGCGAAAAGTACTCCTGTAATTTGATTATATAGAAATACAGAAAATATAAAGATCGAGAAAGGAATACGATAAAGCGATTCAATTCCACCCAAATTACTTACAGGTTGCCTGTGATAGATTTTTAGAGGGTCAAATTGGAAAGAAACAGGGTTAAAGATTGGTGATGATTCTCCAATTATCTAAGATTTAATAATAACATTATTGTCATTTTAGAAAGAACAGAAAACTTCCAAGTTATACTGAGTGATCTGAACAAAAAAAGTCTAAAAACAGGTTTGAAGATAATACGAGTAAAACCAAATAGTGTTTAACACATTAGTCCAAAGATGAGGAATGATAGTCGATCTTGATAGAATTAAAGAATTTAAAGGGTATAATGTTTCAGGTCGGATATCATAAGTGATTACAGACTATATAAATGGCGTTTTACGATTGGAAAATATAACTGGAAAATATTTGGTAAATATGTGAACATCATGATAGGATCTCCACCTCTACGAGTATGTTTCAAGTACAAAATCTATAATCACTGTATAATGCCAGCCATAATATACGGATATGAGACCTGGGGACTGACGAAGGGGATAGAGACAAATTTAACAAGTACACAGAGGAGAATGGAGAAATCAATAATGGGAATAACGTTGAAAGACAAGAAGAGAGCAAATTGGATGACAGAGCAAACTGGAGTGAAATGATTTGGGCAGGCAGTAAAAGAGAAAAAGTGAAATTGGGTAGGTAAATTGCCACGAAAGAATGATGGGCGACGGAGCAAGTGTGTTACTGAGTGGACGCGCGATATAGGAAGCGTGTAGGAGGGAGATGAGGCAGAAGGTGAAGAGACAAGACAGAAGTTAGCAGGAGTGATGTGGCTGAGGTTGGTACAATCGTGCGAGTCATGAAATGCTATGAGAGACCTTCGCTGAACAGTATTCTGTGACAAAAAAGGGTCTTTTCTCTGGCGGAACAAAATCCTCTGGCGAACAATAGAATATGTATACATGGTTAAAGTCTCACTCGAATGGGTAACTTGTAGAATTCATTAGACTATTCCGGAAATTGTCTTGAAATATTCGAATAACTGTATATACATATACCTAAGGCTTTTCCCCCTTATAAGGGAGGTAGCCAAAAAGAAAAAGGCATAAAAATCACTCCCACTCATTCCATCCCTATCATACCCTACTCTCCTCCACCCTCTTCTCTCCCTCTTATCTTGGCACCTCCTGGATGACGGGTCATCCCTGCATCTTGTCCACTGTCCTGGGTCAGAAGCAGTGTCGCAAGACACAGCACATCCAGAGCAAGGCCGTTTCATTAAATCGGCGGCCCCCCTTTCCGTCCCCTCATGCAGAAAAGGAGAAGACGGGGAAAAATCCCTTCGCGCTGCGTCAAATTTTTCTCACACATACTCCCTCACCCTCGATCCCCCACCCATTCCACCTCATGGATTACAACATCATTCATATACAACCATTCTCTATTCACCCCTGCCTTCTGTCCTCTCCCGTCCTTCTTCAAGAGATGTTCCCCTCTCCCCGAAAGCCCCCTCCACCCCACCCATTCATCTCATCCTAGGTCGCCCCCTTATATTCACTTCTTCCACCTTTGTCTTCCACACTTCGTTTACTAGTCTTTCTTCACTCATTCTTTCCATGTGTCCAAACCATCCTAATACTCTTTTATCCACCCTATCCCCCAACTCCCCTTCCATCCCCGTTCTCCTCCTCACCTCCTCATTTCTCACGCTATCCAGCCTAGTAAACCCTATCATACTTCTCAGACACCTTATCTCAAATACATTGAAAAAAAAATAAAAAATAAATATATATATATATATATATATATGTATATACATATATATATATATATATATATATATATGTGTGTGTGTGTGTGTGTGTGTGTGTATTAGACATATGTATATATATACATATATATATATATATATATATATATATAGATATGTGTGTGTGTGTGTATGTGTGTATACATATGTAAATATACATAATGTATATATAGATATACATATGCATATACATATATATATATATATATATACATATATACATATAAATAAATATATATATACATATATATATATATATATATATATATATATATTTGTGTGTGTGTGTGTGTATGTATGTATATATATACTAGTCAAATTACCCGCGCGTTGCTGCGAGTTCGTGAATAATCCCTAACCTAACCATACCCCACCTAAATTTAACCGTTAACCCTAACCAAAATAACTTTGGGGGGGAAATGAAATATAGTTATCCAAGGACCTGGAGTGATAGGGTATCAGAGTGTACACGGTTATGGGGGTCTATCTCTAAAACCCTAGAAGGAGTTCGTGAACAAAGCAACAAATAGACAGACAAATGAAAGATAGTTATCCAAGTACCTTGGGTTATTATATGAGGTTTCAGAATGTGTATGGTTATAGGGGTTTATCTACAAAAACCTAGGAGTTCGTGAATAATCTTTAATCTAACCATTATAGTGGATTGTTAACACTACATGGTGAACGGTACTCGGTAGTAAGGGAAGAATTGAAACAAACTTTGAATATATTTTGACTCAGATATTGCATTTCCGCCCGGAATAAAATCAAATATAAATAACCAATATTTCAACATTAGGTAAAATTACACATTAATTTTACACTTACATGCTTTCTCCTTACAAAGGCTATCATGATTTGTGACAAAATTAATTTTACAAATCTAAATAATATATATGGACACATACAATTGTTTGTTTAATCATAGTAATTCTTATGTCACAAAAATGCTACTCGCGTGAAGGGGACACTACAGTAGTGACGTGTTACCACAGCATACCCCACCTAACTTTAACCGTTAACCCTAACTTTTTTTTGGGGGGGGGTGAAATATAGTTATCCAAGTACGTGGAGTGATAGGGTATCATAATATATGTGATTATGGGGGGGTCTATCTCCAAAACCCTAGGAGGAGTTCGTGAACAAACAAACAAACTGACAGATAGAGGCCACTACTTTATTATAGTATATATATATATATATATATATATATATATATATATATATATATATATATATATATATATATATATGTATTTGGATGATGGAGAACAAACACAGGGGAAGGCTCGGAACCCTAAACACTCTAACGTTTCGTTCGCGTAGAACTTCTTCAGGGAGTGTATGTAGAACTGCAATTAAAGTTTATGTACTGAATCTAATTACCTTTTCGAACACTTGGGAAAGGTCGTTTTTCTGGCGTGTTTTAGAATTAAAATACTAGTTTGTTTAGCTAAATTGATAAACCCTACTCGATGATTCGATGTAATTTTACATACATACATATACCAAGGCTTTTTCCCCCTTCCAAGGGAGGTAGCCAAAAAGGGAAAGGCATAAAAACACTCCCACCCATTTCATCCCTAAATACACTCCACACCCCTCCCACCCTTCCTCTCATCTGAGCACCTCCTGGATGACGGGTCATCCCTGCACCCTGCCCACCGCCCTGGGTCAGAAGCAGTGTCGCAAGACACAGTACATCCACAGCAAGGCCGCTTCATTTAATCGGCGACCCCCCCCTCTCCGTCCCCCTTTGCATATAAGGAGAGGACGGGGAGAAATCCCTTCGGGCTGCGTCAAAAATTACTCACACATACTACCTCACCCCCCCGCCCATTCCTCCTCATGCAGTCACAACATCATCCATATACAACCATTCTCCACTCACCTCTGTCTTCCGTCCTCTCCCTTCCTTCCTCAACAGACATTCCCCTCTTCCCCAAAGCCCCCTTTACCCCATCCATCCACCTCATCCTAGGACGTCCCCTCATGTTCACTCCCTCCACATCTGCCTTTCATACCTCTTTTACTAGTCTTTCTTCACTCATTCTTTCCATGTGTCCAAACCATCCTAATATTCTTTCATCAACCCTATCTCCCAAATCCTTTTTCACCCCTGTTCTCCTCCTCACCTCCTCATTTCTCACTCTATCTAGCCTAGTAACCCCCACCATACTTCTCAGACACCTCATCTCAAACACATTCAAACTCCTTCTCTCTTCTTCTCTTATGTTCCACGTTTCTGCCCCATACAGTGCTGTTGGCACAATCACTCCTTCATACAGTCTCCTCTTCGCATCCATTCCCAAATGTCTATTTCTCATTACACTCTTTAAACCACCAAGGCATTTACTCGCTTCTCTCAATCTACATTCTACCTCCACCTTCACTCCACCTTTTCCTGCTACACTTGCACCCAAGTATCTAAAACTATCCACCTCCTCCAGTCGCTCTCCCTTAATGTTCACTTCCAGTCTACTGCCACTTTCACCCCTTGTACATCTCATCACCTTACTTTTACCCACATTTATCTTTAGCTTTCTTCTATCACATACTCTCCCAAACTCTGCCACCAGCTTCCTCAATCCCTCCTCTGACCCTGCCACAAGCGCAGTGTCGTCCGCAAATAACAGCTGGCTCACCTCCACTTGAAATATTAGTTGAAATATATGCTGATTCAACAATTCTTCTAGTGAATTTATCAAAACCTTAATGTAGCACTTCAGCTTCTCTCCAGTTTGGGAAATGATCGAATTTTTCCGCATGAACTACTAAAGAATTAGATGTCCTATGTGCTTTTATGTCGTTTTTATGTTCATAAATTCTTTTTCTAATCCTCTTAACGATTCGCCAAAATAAGCCATTGAGCAACTATTGCACGGGATTTTGTATACGACGCTGTTTTCGGAATTGGTTCTCTTTTCGGAAGTTTTTATTAAATAACTTATCCTCTTGTTAGTTATTTTAGCTATGTTTATACCTGATTTTGTTAAATATTTGTCTATTATTGGTGACGTTTCTGAGCCAGGTACTGATATAAAATTGGTATTATTTTTATCATTTCTCTCTTTCTTTCCGCGATTGTAAATATTTATTGCTTTTCTTTTTGTTCTTTTCAACATTTCCTCTGGATATCCAAGTTTGTCAAAGGTTTTCATAATGTAATCAAATTCGCTTTCTAGGTATTCATTACTATATATATATATATATATATTGTAACGTAATATTAGATATTACGTCATATGTGTAATTATGTTATAGAATTGTGTTCCTTTGTATTACATAACTATGTTCATATTTCTTGTCTATGTATGTATTGTAACAATGTTAAGCAGTAACGCCCGTCCACTATATGTAATCTTGCCTACGTGCGATGAGGTGCGCACTCTTGTAGAACAAACAGACAAGCGAAATCCTGAATAGTTCGGAGCGCACAGATTTGACAGTTACTAAATAAATAGATTGTTCAAGCGAGTCGAGGGTCCTAAAACTACCCATGTTGACGTGTTAACTTACCCTCCTCCTCTCCCGCACCCTTAACCGGAAGTATCCGGCTTCCGGTCCAATGGTATATAAGCGGTGGAACTCGCTGACTCCTTGTCATATTCCCACATATTGATCTCTTGATAAAAACTAGAAGGTTTAGATTCATGAGACGATTGGTGTGAAGTGATCACCCTTTTTGCCTACATTACGTGTCTGATATACATTGCATTACTTTACTTATATTTGTACTTATTACTTATTCTGATGCATGTTCCTGATCTCTTTGTACTTAGATAGTACCATATTGCATACTTATCTTGTGTTTCTTATTTGAACGATAATTTCCATAATCGTGTAACGGTCCCATTGACCCTACTGCCCATTCTCTTTTGTGTTGATTGCCTGTAAATATTTTCCATTAATAATTTCGTTTACTAGTTTTATCGCTAGTTTAATATTCCTTTCCTGGAATCTTCTTTGTTACCTTTACTTCTAGTCTTACGAATTATCTAGGCCCTGACCAGATAGTTCAGTCCTACAGTGGCTTCTAGAAGTGCGCTGGTTCTTAAGCACTTAGACGTTATACGTAACGTCTCTTCACATACCAGCCGCCCGTAACAATATATATATATATATATATATATAAATATATATTATATATATATGTGTGTGTGTGTGTGTGTGTGTGTGTGTGTGTGTGTGTGTGTGTGTGTGTGTGTGTGTGTGTGTGTGTGTGTGTGTGTGTGTGTGTGTGTGTGTGTGTGTGCGTGTGTGTGCGTGTGTGTGCGTGTGTGTGCGTGTGTGTGCGTGTGTGTGCGTGTGTGTGCGTGTGTGTGCGTGTGTGTGCGTGTGTGTGCGTGTGTGTGCGTGTGTGTGCGTGTGTGTGCGTGTGTGTGTGTGTGTGTGTGTGTGTGTGTGTGTGTGTGTGTGTGTGAGTGACACATTTAAAGACCCAGGTGAATCACACAGAGTATATACTACATACATATGTACTCAGAAATCAGAGCAAGTCAACTTTCGGAATCGATGCATTCTAACTACTAAGCGAGGTTGAGGCCAGCTCAGCACAAGATATTGAATGTTTGCGAAAGGCAAGAGGACAGCACAACAGTTGTCTCTTTTCTGATACTCGTTTTGTAAAGAGACAGTGGATGAACAATTCTTAGAAAGAGAGAAGAAAGAAAGTAAAAAGAAAGAAAACAAAGAAAGAAATAAACAAAATTAATAATGAAATCAGAAACGAAAAGCAAGACAATAAAGACCAAGAAACGAAAAAGGAAATAAAGAAGGAAGAGGAGAAGCAGGAGAAGTAGGAAGAATATATATGGAAACGATTCATAGGAAACAAAGGAAAATGTAAAGGATGATGAAGGAAAAAGGATAAAGTATTGGGAAAAAAAGACAAAAATAAATATAGAAAACAAAAACAAAAACAAAAGACAAAAAACACGAAGAAAAAATCAAAATAGTTATAGGAAAATAATAATCACTCACACAGATGATGACAGCTATTAGAGAGGTCAGTCCTGTGGTGATTGGGCAACTGATTATTTTGTGAATGATTGGTCAGTGAAGCGTGTGTTAAGAAAAGATTAGATGACGAATGAGTGAGGTTCACGGGGTGTAGTACCTGACCGATGAGCACAAAAGAAACATAATTAAAAATGTACACAATTAAAAGCTGGTGATAACTAATCAACAAATGAGTTGTGTTGTGCTTAGCAAACATCGAAAAAGCATTAGTTTAACCTTAGGTGACCCTCTAAACTAGAAGCTCTTAACCGTTTCAATGCCAGTGCTCCACTGGGTTCTCATGATTTCTTGTACCCCGTTGCCAAGAACTATAAAGAGAGAAATAGATTAATGAAACAATTCTAGCTCAAAAATTAAGTTTGTAAAGTGAGCAATTAATTAGTCAGTACGATCTCTTGTGTGTACAGGTATCCTGAATCAATAACCACTGACCTAAGCTGAATGAAATGGCCTGGCTATAATCAGAATAGAGATACTTAAAAGGCTAATAGGTATTAAGAGCTTAAACAGGAATTTATGATGTCATATTTATTGGGATTAGCATAAGTCGTTATGGAAAACTAGCCGAATTGAATCGGTTAAGAAATAACTTGCGTTAACTTTAAACCTTCAATAACCCTTATGCTGCACTTGGAATTTCCTTTGGTTGAATAAGTTTGCTTGGTGACAGACGTAACAAATTGTTAGTACTCAAAGAATTTATTAAGATATGCCTGGAGGCAGTCTGATAAAAATTCAAATATTTATTAGCATTAACAGTATTGATG
>NC_134796.1:18337641-18372641 GCF_046742065.1 Oratosquilla oratoria
CTATCTATTGGTTCGTTTCCCACCCTAACATTAAGGTTTCCCAATACAACTATATTGACATTTCTCCCTAATCCCTCTATGCACTCATTTAAATCTACCCAAAAAGCCTCCTTTTCCTCTACGCTCTTCTCACTACCAGGCCCATACGCACTTACACAAACCCACATCTCCCTTCCCAGCTTCACCTTCATCCACATCAACCTTGAAGAAACCTCCTTCCACTCCACTAAACGCTTACCTACCTCTTCACTTACTAGTATAGCCAGCCCTTCTCTCCCACGTCCCCTCTTCACTCGTGAGAACCTCCCAACTTCACTCTTAAACTCACACTCGCCCCTCCCTTTCATTTTAGTTTCACTCAAAGCCCGCACATTCATCTTTCTTCTCACAAACATACTGCCTATCTCTTCCTTTTTACTCTCATCTGTACCACATCCACGGACCTTAAAAGACCCAAACCTTAAGGTACTGGTTGGAAAACTCCCAGACCCTCTTATGCCTTTACTTTTTTTAGGAATGTCCCCTTTGGGGCTACAGGTAGCAGGACTATTAATCTCATCCCCCGTCCCGTTTTTTTTTTTTTTTTTTTTTTTTTGCCTCTTACGACTCAATTGGGAAGACTTGGTGGTAGCCTTCTTTTTCCCCCACCACAGGGTAGGCGAAAAAAAGAAATGAATATTCAGAGAAATGGTACAGGACAGTAACAAGGGGTTGGGGAACAGCAAAATGTAGGGACAGTCGTAGTATAAAAATGTCATCATTTCTCTATGAACAGAGTTTTCCTCCATAACAGACAAAATTATGTGTGACTCTGGTCCGTAGGGGCGCTCCATATAGGCCCTAAAGTATCAAATGCTGTCTACTTTGCCCCAATAACATGCAGCCAATACCCCAGACGGGGTATTAGCTGCATGTACCTATGTATATATGCCTATACATATGCATATATACATACACATTTACATACATATAAACATGCACACATATATACAGACACACGTACATGTATACATATACCTCCTCGTCCTCTTCCACCGCCTCTTCCTCCTCGTCCACTTCCTCCTCCTCCACCTCCTCCTCCTCCACTTCCTCCTCCTCCACTTCTTTCTTGTCCTTCTTCATTTCCTCCTCCTCCTTCGCCTCCTCTCTTACCTCCTTTTCTGTCTTCGTCTTCTCTTTTTCCGTCTTCTCCTTCTTCGCCTCCTCCTGTCCATTTCTTCTCTCTCCACCTAGTCCTCCCTCGTTTGTTCCTACGCCTATTCTTGCTCTTACTTCTAATAATATTTCTACTCCTACTCTTATTACAACTCCTACTTCTGATACTCCTGAACCTATTTCTACTTCTACTCCTATTCCTGCTCCTACTTCTCCTACTCCTACTCTTACTCCTACTCCTAATCCAAATCTTAATATTTTTCATTCTCCTACTCCTATCCACACACCTGTTTGTTTTTTTTCTTGTCTCTCCTTATTATCTGCTTTCTTTCCCTTCCACTTCTACTTTCCCATTTAATCCTACTCCATTTCCATTCCCTCCTCTAATTTCTTTACCCCTTCAGCTTCTTCCTTCATTAATCTCTGCTTCCTCACAGTGTTATCACTGATTACCACACATCTCTTTCATTTCCTGCCCTCTCGTTTTGGAACCGACCTCATTATGAGCCAAATTTTCTCCATATCCCGCTGATTTATTCCCCCATTGCGCTCCGTTGGATGTCTTTAAATGGTGCGCGACAATTGATATACCCAATTATGATACGGATCTTGTGCGTTCATCTCAATATGTCTATTTTATTAACCATAGTCTGTCCTTCTCATTGTTAGAATCTTTCTCCCTTGTTTGTTAGATTCTTGAGGTCGAACTGTTTCTTGACGAAATGAGCAAGAATTCAACGGTTTTTTTTGTAAAAAAAAAAGGTAACAATGCTCCAATTGTATTTCTATAGATGTTGCAATATTGTCGTTCTTGTAAAATGACCAAAATCCCTGAAATAATATATAAGATAGAAGATGTATAATACATGATTTGGCCACCTAGCCAACCTGCTCACATCACCGAAATTAGTGACCAAGATGTCGCCCTGTTTCTGATCGCTCTCTAGATAGTGCTCTGGTGGCACAATCGAAATCGTGCTGGTCTTGTATTCGCTTAGTTGTTGGTTAGAATCCCGCATTCCTCTCCGATTCTCAGCAATGACTGTTACCTACCCAACCAGTCCAGGCGCATAGGGCAAAGTTGACGGTTTCGGTCAAAGCTACTCACTGCCTCATGGCGTATCCTTCTCACTTGCGGTGGAGGTCGAGGTAACGACAGTTCAAACTCTGCCACCAACGAGTTGGACCAAGGGCATGGTTTAACAAATCCACGGTATGGAAACTATGTAACCTCCAATAGACACTTCCAGACAACAAAAATACAGTGGTAGTCCCTTGGGTAGAGTGCTCGCTTCACAATTGAGCGAGCTTCAAATTCGTAATTCGTTTTTCCATCTGCCTCACCTCGTGGGCCTTCTCATTTTGTTCTGGTAACTATCAGGCTACTCCATTCAGCTGTGTGGCAGTGTTTTTAGAAGTTAGGGGAGGTCAAGACATTAGATTGATGATGATGATGATGATGATGATGATGATGATGATGATGATGATGATGATGATGATGATGATGATGATGATGATGATGATGATGATGATGATGATGATGATGATGATGATGATGATGATGATGATGATGATGATGATGATGATGATGATGATGATGATGATGATGATGATGATGATGATGATGATGATGATGATGATGATGATGATGATGATGATTAACGTTGTGAACTTCCCTCATCAAGAGGCTAGAGCGGTGCCTTTTACAGAGAACTTTGTAGCGTGGAATTCAATTAACCATGCCCTTGGTCCAAGTCGTTGTCGGCAGGATTTGAACTGCTGTCACCTTGGCATCCGCCGTAAGTAGTGGCGCTCTAATCTGCTCGACCAGCGAGCACCCTCGGTTTATGTAGTTATTGAAAAGGTGTTGGCAAGTAATGGAGTGAAGTCTTTGTAACCTACAAACACATGACAAGGGACAGGATCCTCCACAAGAATAAGAATCAGAGAGGTTGTCTCCGAAGAAAACGGAGTTGACGATGTAGGCTTTGTTTCATTGCCATTGTCATGTCCCCCAATTGTCTGAAGTCAATTGTCTGAAGTTAGGCTTAGTATACATCATTTTAGCAACAGGCTTAGCATTAAACGATATTAAATAAAGTAAGATTAATACCATCACCTCCTATGCGGTTGAAATAAGAAAACAAGTTAGAGTAAAATGAAATAAAATATATATAAAAATCTAATTATCGTAAGCCATGAAAATAAGTGAAGATAAATTCTAATAGAAGAAGATAAAGTAGAATAAAATATACTTCTGCTCATGAACCTCAGCAATAAAATGAAAATAGATTTGGAAGAAGTGAGATGGAAATATTCTCCACTGTCTAATGACTACCTTCAGCCTCACCTTATCGCTTAGCTGTCATCACTTGTGCTTCCCCCAGTGACCGCGTCCCTCCCCCGCAGGTACTTCACCCCAGGAGGCCCCTTACCCCTGTGGAGGGTCCCACTTAGAGAGTTAATTTAATTATGGGCAGTCTGGGTACCCCTTGTGGTGGTTACCTGTATACCCTGGGACTAAATGGTACAGGAACCCTTGAAGAAAATCAGTGATAATGAAGTAACATGGAGAATGATATGTGATAATGACAATACTCACCATCCTACTCGCACGCAGTGAGAATAAGAAGCCCCTGTTAGGTCAAAGCCCTGTCAGTTGAGGCAAGCCAAAGGGTTTTTTAGGCCGATGTTGGGTCGCCTCCTCGCTTGGCCAGGGCTGTCGGAAACCAACGTGACATAGCCAGCAGTGGGTACTGGTAACAATAGAATAACAATAATTTTGATAATGATTAGGTTTTCTGGCACGAGCTTTGTTTTTCAAAAGTAGGACGGTGCCTTACGAAAGGATTTTGGGTTTGGTAGCTGGGGTCCATTGTTTTGAGTGAATCCCTTCCTGACCTTTTTGCCATGACCAGGATTCGAACTCGTGTGTTTAGCCTCCATAGCGCGTGCCAGCGGCCCGCGGTACCGCTGTACCACAGCGGACCCCAATTGATACACTGTAAATGTTGGTTTGATCATAAAGATTAAACAAAAAACGGTAAAATATATACAACAAACTGTTTAAGATATTAAAAAATTAAGCCTTGTTGACATGGGTCTAGTTTAGTAGCCGCTAGTGCTAGTGACTTGTGAACTACCCCTCTACTTGCCCTATGTCAGCGGAAAGTTAGTAAAACCGCCTTTAAACTATCCTAGTGTCAACACTTTCTTGCCAGGCAACTAAACTAGCAGGTAGCAATAATGACTTCTCAAATAGCCCCCTGTCAACGTGCTACAATGAATAGTGTCTTAGGTGAAAGTGTGTTGACAAGTGAAGAAGGCATTCCAATATGATGTAGATTTCTTCGAAGAGCTGGTGAATCCAGAAAATGAGAGGGAGATATTAATGGTCAACGATACAATAAGACGGGAGGTGAAACTAGTAAGAAGGAAGTCAAATCAGCCAAGAGGGGAAAGAAGGGGACGGCAATTGGCCTAGACAGTATATCAACTGAGAAATAAATGTGTCTAGGAAAGGTGGCCATGGAGTTTCTGACTAGTTTATTCATCATAATATTGGAAGGTGAAGGATGTAGGAGTGAAGAAAAAGTATAATAATGTCGGATTGAAAAGAAGAAGAAGAAGAAGAAGAAGAAGAAGAAGAAGAAGAAGAAGAAGAAGAAGAAGAAGAAGAAGAAGAAGAAGAAGAAGAAGATGAAGAAGATGAAGAAGAAGAAGAAGAAGAAGAAGAAGAAGAAGAAGAAGAAGAAGAAGAAGAAGAAGAAGAAGAAGAAGAAGAAGAAGAAGAAGAAGAAGAAGAAGAAGAAGAAGAAGAAGAAGGAGAAGAAGAGGAAGAAGAAGAAGAAAAAGAAGAAAGGGAGGTGCACAGAACACTGGTAACTACAGGGGAGTAAAGGTGACCAGTCAGATCATAAAGATGTGGGAAAGAGTAGTGGAAACTCGACTGAGAAAGAATATGCGAGGAGCAGTATGGCTTCATGCCAGGTGAGAGTACCATAGATGCTATATGTACCCTGAGAATACTGATGAAAAGATATAGTGAGGGTCAGAGAGAGTTGCAATGCCAGTTCATAGACTTAGAGAAAGCGTATGACTGGTTACCAAGTGAGAAATTGTGGTATTGGGGAAGGAACTCGGGAATGGGGGAGAAGTATGTGAAAGTAGTCCAGGATATGTATCATGGCAGCGTGACAACAATGAGATGTGCAGCAGGGACGACGGATGAGTTCAAGGTGGAGGTGGGATTACATCAGCCCTCGGCCTTGAGTCCTTTCTTGTTCGCGAGGGGGATGGGCAGACTGACAGACGAGGTCAGACTAAAGGCTCCTTGGACTGTGGTGTATGCAGATGATATCATGATATGTAGTAAGAGTAGAGACTAGGTAGAAATAAACTTAGGGAGAAGAAAACGCACTTGAGGGGAAAGGATGAAGGTCAGCAGGAAGGAGGTAAAGTACATGTGTGCAAATAAGAGAGGTGATGGTATGGTGAGGTAGCAGGGGGTTAGAAACGACGAAAGCAGAAGTCTTTAAATACTGTGGATCATTGGTGCAGTGAAAAAGAGAATCCAAGACAGGTGGGATGAATGGAAAAGGGTTGCGGTCTTGATCTACTGTATGATAGAAGGATACCTGCTACAGCAATAGGAAACGCTAACAAAACCAGCCATGCTGACTGGTCAAACATTTGTGCTCACGAAAAGTACAAGAAGCAGATTTAGAGGCGGCAAAACTGAAGAGATTGTGATTCTCATTAGCAATGGCGAGAATGGACATTATGAGGAATAACTATATCCAGGAATCTTAGGTTTCGTGCAAAATAAATAAATAAATAAATAAACAAGCAAAATCAAATATAATAGATAAAATAAAATGAATAAATAAATAGAAAAAATAGATAAATAAAAAATGAAAATAATCACAAATTGTTCCTGCGTAGCTGTATGAAACAATGGCATAATCACCGCTCACAGGAACGTATTGGAACACCACCATCGTACTAGTAGAACAAGAAAAAATTAGTCAGAAAGAATGCAACCACATTAATATTCCTCTTGCAACACGTTCTGAATATTTCTTTGCTCTTCCTTGTTTCATACTGATTTATCATTTTCTTCTACCCTCTAACGCGTCACTCCCGCCCCATTTGTGTTCATAAGGTCAACAATTTAATTCATATTTCTTTCTGTCTTAACTTAGTTTTTACACCCACGCTGTCTCAATTATTTATGCACCAACCTGTTTTGTTACGTTATTTGTGTACGGATCTTATCTTGCTCAAACCCTTTTCTCTCTTATTCTATATTTCTTCACTTTCTCATCTTGTTGCATTTATCATGCTAACGTCTTACTAGATAAGCCCTAAATTTGTTCTCTATGTGTTCAGCGGCACGTATTTGAAGTCTTCTAAGCAACATTAAACTTAGCCTCTGCCAACACATTATCATGATTGCAGATCATCACTGAACCGGGTCCTTCACTGTTAGGCTTATTATTTAAACCTCCTCCCTCTCTTACTCTATATTCCTTTACTTTCTCCTCTTCTTCCATGCATAATCCTAACATCTTATTACACGATAACATTATTGTCCATGTGTTTAGTCTCATAAATCATTAGTAATCTCTTGCGGAACAACAAATATAAACAACTTTTGCCAACACATCATTGTGATTGTAGCTTATCACTGAACCAGTTCCGTTCATACAAGCATACCTGTTACACTCGTTACCGAAGCCACCTTCTTCTTTTTCTCCATATTTCCTCACTTTCTCCACTTCTTTGATGCTTAACTTAATATTTCATTAGTATTCTCTTGACAAACAACAGGCATAAGTACCTTTTGCCAACACATTATCGTGATTGTAGTCTATCATTTAACCAGCTCTTTCATCGTTAGGCTTATTACCTCACCTACCTTTTTCTCACCAATTCATTATCGCCCCCAACCTTGTATCCATTCTTTGAGCTCCAAGAACATAATTTGTTCTTGTCTTCGATATTCCAACATTTAATTCTGCCCACGCCCGCTCCCGTTCTCGACCTCCTGGAGAGTAACTGTCACCATGATTAGCGAGATCCTACGCATCGTTAGCTTCCAGGTTAAAGTGGCTCCCTTCTCTTGAAGACTTCAAGCAACATTTAGATCCAGAGAGAAATGATTAGCCCCGTATCCTGAAAATCTTTAGCCCAATTTCGAGGCAGATTATTCTAATGTTTAACTTGTTACCAGGAACCAAGCCAATAGAAGCCGGATTTATTTGAATACAATGTTCAGAAGGATTACTCCACATATTAGCAAAGTTGCGACCGAGCAGACCTATACACTGACTTAGAATACTATAATATCCTTTGTCATAAAGTACATTCAGACGACAGCCACATGTTTCTTTGGTCATATAACACTTTAAACTAATTCATTGTGGCAGATATATTGCATCTGGCTCTACTGTTATGGACTTTAGTTTACTAGTGCTTTCTTTACGGACAATCTTGTACGTATTTGACAAGTCATAGGGAGGGTCAAATGTCTACGTGGGAATTTGTGATGGATAAGACTCAAAGCTTGAGATAAAGGATAAGTGCCCTTTGACTGGATTATCACATGATTTTGCTGCATCAGATAAATTAGCCTTTCTGGAGAGGTTGAAGATTACTCAGGTGTCTGGTAATTCCATGCCACCACCCCTGTTTTTCTGAAACTGGTACAGAAGAGTTTGTGCAAAATTTACTGCTTCGACTTTAATATTTATCAACACAGGGTGGGGATGTGGCAATGAAACTCTAAGGCTAGAGTATGAAGCTTTACTTAGATCCAAATGTTTCAATCCCTTGGGCCCTCTTCATTGGATTAATGGTAGTAAAAGAAATCCAAACCGTCAGAAAATTTCATCTATTGAGGTAGCTCATCTCTTCGTAGCTTGATATCCTCGCTGGACTCCCCCTCGTTCCCTTCTCGCACTCGCCTACTGTTACCTGCGTAATCAGTGACCACATATGTATGTCATTTGATGAGGTTGCCTGAGTACATAGGGCAATGGTAGCGTCTTTGGTCATACTAAAGTGCTTCCTGGCTGACGGAATTTAATTTGATAGGTTTATCATTTGGCTCGTACTTATTGGCTTCTTGATATTTGAGTCAGACTGTGATAACTTCAACAGTTTCTGAGAAACAACACTTCAGTAGTTCCATGTTCTTGGGTTTCTTTCCTAGATAAGATTAGCAGATTCCACTTGAATGAGGCTTCTGTCCTAAGAATAGATCGATCGATCAAGTGTTCGCCCAGGACTCTGCTCTTCTGAACCTCATAAAGCCATCTGTTCTTGTCCATCCTTGGTTCAATTACAATGTAAGTCAATAGACGTGCTCACTGTAAGAGGCTGGTAGATAAAGGTAGACAAGTAAGGTAGATAGAGGGGTAGGTGGCGAGAATTTCATTTTCATGAGTTGGATGTTTGGTAAATAATAGCCACAAAGGAGTGGCATAATCTCGCTCCTCGTCAGAAGTTTATAAACAATCGCTAGAGACTCGATTTCATTGCGATATAATGATGATATAACAATATGTAATCTAAGTCAGTGATGCATTGATTCTGAGATTGGTTAAGTAAGCAGTATTGCTTAAGACGTTTATAATAGTCTTTCTGATTGGAGATAGGGTGGAGAAGGATAAAAATTAATTGGTTCGCGGGAGTAAAGTCACGCACTTAGGGGAAGCACTTAGATGTAAGAATAAATATCATTGAACTAAAGAAATCATGGCGAACTGACTTGGTGATGAAATTGAGGATTCTAGTTTGGAGTTCCTTGGTGTAAATTGACAAGCCAAGTGTAATACTATTCGGGAAGAAAAGCAGAAACTTTAAGATCAGTTTAATTCTTCTATACATATACTAAGAGGAGCTTGACTAAGATGATCGGAAGCAAAGGGTCTTCCTACAGATGAAAATAAGTAACGGAACTTGAGTGACTAGCCTACATAAAGACAGTAATGTAAAGAAAGTTGAAAGTAAAAAGGGAACATAGAAAGGAAAAGTAGTAAGCACTGTTAACGACAGTGGAAGTAATAGTGGTAATACTCATACACAACTGCACAGTTTTTCTTTGACTATGCGGTATGGCGAAGGTTTCCGCGCGGTTCAAACGGCTAGTGTGAATAAGACCGAAGAGTGAAGTGGGGCAATTTACAAAGTTATATCTGGCTATAGACAGGTGATTTCATGCAGCTTTAAGGTGGTCTTCTGGATGAAATAGGTTCTGATCGAGACCCCTTTTTCTCCTTCGTTCGTCCCTCATTAGGATCGAACTCGTGCCTACACAGTTATATGACCAGAACGAAACCCAGGTCACTTAGACCATTACACCATCTCTTGATGGTGTAATGGTCTAAGTCACTACAGCACTGGTCACGTGCTGGCCGTAGGTTCGAGTCCTCGGACGTATCACATTTCAATTTCTGCGTTGCCTCCACGGTTCTTCCGATGTTAATGGCTTAGAATTAAGGTGCATTGTGGTTAATGAAAATTTGTATACACACACACACACACACACACACACACACACACACACACACACACACACACACACACACACACACACACACACACACACACACACACACACACACACACACACACACACACACACACACACACACACACACACACACACACACACACACACACACACACACACACACACACACATATATATATATATATATATATATATACATATATATACATACATATGTATATATATATGTGTATATATATATATATATATATATATATATATATATAAATATATATATACTGAATTCTTGTGTTCTTTCATTACAGTGTGTAGAGATTTACACACTAGAATGAAAAACACAAGAATTCAGTTAAATATGCACAACAAAATTCCACTGTTTTCCAACAGGTAGACAAGGAGGACCACCGTATGGATTGGAATAAGATAAAAATCATTTTCAACTCAAAGTGCGTTTTCAAAAGGAAAATAATATAATCCTCCTTGATAAATCAATTTCCTAATTCTAATATCTCAAATGGACAATGGTCACCAGACTGTATTACTACCTGAACAGTCAATAAATTATTACCATCTTTGGTGAAGGCGGGTGATTTGCCACGCAAAGCATTAGGCGCCACTTGAGAACTGCCCATGTTCCTTCTTCTTTCTCTGTATAAAAGACATGCCTTTTGCTCCACTACTCTGTTTTCCACTGAAGAGGATCCCAGTCCGTGATCGAAATATATGGATATCCTCTATTTCATTTCTTCTTATCCAACACAGTGGGTTCTTGTTGAAATGTATATGTATATATATACATATATATATATATATATGTATATTCAACAGTAATCACATAAGACACGTGAATAAAGATTTTTGTGTGACATTTTTTCACCTGTGTCATCTGTCACCCATTTTTATTTATTTATTCTTGTTATTATTATTTTCTATTATATATATGTATGTATGTATGTATATGTATATATTTTGTTTCTTTGTAAGTCAATCTTTATGTTGAATCACATGTGTCAATTGTCACCCTTCTTATTTCATGTTATTATCTTTTATGTTGAATGTCCTTTTTTTCACCTTGTCATTTGTCATCCTTATGGTTTATGCTGTGTGACATTTTATCACCTGTTTCAATTGTCACCCATTTTACTTATTGTTTTTATATTTTTGTTTCTTTGTAAGGTAATCCTTACGTATTTACGTTGTGTGACCTCTCCTGTTTTCTATATTATTATATTTAAGTTATTCTTTGTTGTGACACTATGTACTTTGAAAATGTCTTAATAGACGAAAACGTTCAGTATTCCTATCTTTAATTTCCTCGTGGTTACAAGCAAAAAAGAAAGAAAAAAAAAATATATATATATATATAAACATATATATATATATATATATATATATATTATATTTATATAGAAATATATATATATACATATGTATATATATATATGTAACGGGACGGGTGTAACGGTATGGTTATATGGTTTCCATCCAACGTCACTTGTAGACACAAAGGTAACGGGGTCGTCACATCATCACAATAAGGGGGTCCACTGCACAAACGCCTCTAAGTTTTTGTTTCTTTATTGTCGTATCCAGTATAATTTTAGTTCAGACACTATTACACAGTCTTATCACTAAGGCACGTCACTAACAACCGAGCTCTCCGAGCTCCGTGCATCTGGTTAAGAAGGCCGGAAACTCTTTTGTGAGGTGCCACGCTCGTATAACTGAATTATTTATGTGAGCTGGATTTAGTTCGTCACATCTTATTTTAATTTACATAATTAGTTTATAATTTAGTCTGACAGCCAGACTATAATATATATCTAGGGGAGGTTCGTCAGTATACGTAATAGTGTGTTTATTACTGTGTGGTTATTTGTGTGATCGCGTGTGCATGGTGAGTGGTGGCGCGACAGGGAATGCCTTGTCAGCGAAATGAACAGGATGTCTTAGGCGCCTTATTGTCGGCCGGCTGGTGTGAGTGTGGGAGTGAGTGGAGGTGAGTGGGTTATATGACTGAGTGATATACTCACATGTATATGAGGCGTATACATATCGCTCTCCCCCTGGGGTTAGGTGGCTCCTGGCACCTAGGGTACATGGTTTACAAAAGTATATATATGGGGAATACATCGAGAAAAAAAATTCAGAGACACAAAATCCTGTGGGATTATAAATGTGCAGATGGGGAGGGGGTGTTGTTGAAGTGATTCTGAGGTCCCAAGGGGGATCATGCACTGTAAATAGGGGTAACGATGTTGTGTCTCAGAAGTGTAACGTTGTGTCTCACCGGATTACATGTTATATTGGATTTCACATACACTGTTTAATTCACTTTTTAAATGTTATGGTTTTTATGGTTTTACACTATCACTGTTGGGAGTGTTGTTTTTCTAAACACTGTTCTATGGTCAGTTTGGTGTGTCACATTGCACTTGTTTTATTTCATAGTATGGATATATAGTTTCTGTAAGAATGTTTATAGTATTTAAGATATTGGGTGAGACACAAGAATAACTTAATCTAGGTTTACAATAATTTGAGTATGGAGGTGGAAAGGTTTTGGAAGGTGTTACTTCATGCAACGGAATATGATTATTATTACTAGTATAAAGAGAATGATTAAGAGGGAAAGGGCTGTGGAGTTATATGGAAGAATCCTATGATGTAAGTCGAATGAGTCCATGTCAAAAGTAGTCGATGTTTAAGGTGGGTAATTAATGATGTATTTACTTTTGGAGGATGGAGGTTATGTCTCAGTGAATGAGGATATGTTTATCTGACTCTCGCTAAGGTTATATTGGTCGGAGGGAAGTAGAGAAGTTTTGATAGATATGTGGAAAAGAGTTCTTATTGGAAATGGGCCATTTTAACCTCCACTGATAGATACATGACGTCCTGCATCTTCAGGGGCGAGAGCTAGAGTGCATGTTTAGTTGCGTCGACGCAGAGTCATGGGATGAGACTTGCGTATTGGTGATTGGTGTGTGTCTGTGATAGGTGGGTTGTGGATGGGAGGTGAGATTGGGTCGAGGTTCAGTTTGACCTTTCTCAACTTCTCTCCATGTATGGTGAAGGTGGTGTGATCAGAAGGATCTGTTAGTAGGAAAACATTGTTAGGGAGTGAACTTGTGACTATGAAGGGGCCTAGGAATTTTGGTTTGAGTTTGTTTGTTCTACCTGAGTCTTTTAACATGACTGTGTCGCCAGGTGCTATGTCAAGTGGAATTGACCGTTTGTGTTGTTTTGTCTTTGTCTTTTCCTGGGCTTCTTTCAGGTTTGCTCTAACTTTTTTGTAAATTGTTTGCATGCCTCTTTTGATGCAGTGTGCGAGGTTATCTAGGTTATATAAGGGTGGGGGTGGTTGGTTGAATATTTGGTAGGGTAGGCGCATTGGTTGGCCGAAAATGATCTCATGTGGGGACATCTTTGTTGCGGAATTGACTGTGCTATTGATACTGGCTTGTACCTGTGGTAGCCAATCTTCCCAAGTGTCCATGAGGTCATTGACCATTGGTCTGAGAATTTCTAGGACCTTGCGATTTGTTCGCTCAGTCAGACCGTTTCCCTGGGGGTGGTATGCAGTGGCAAATGTTTGGTCAATGTTGTAGAGATGTGCTATTTCGCGCATCACCTCATTTTTGAATTCTGAGCCATTGTCAGATAACATTGTGTGTGGTATGTTGTATCTACAAAAGATATTGTTGACCAGGGTTTTGGCTACAGTCTCTGCTGTTTTGTCCTGGAGTGGTATTAAGATTGTGTATTTAGAGAAATAATCAACTGCTGTGAGTACATAATTGGAACCTTGATGGCTCGTTGGCCTTTTCAGTAGGTCAATGCCAAGTGTTTCCCATGGCTCAGCAGGGAGTGGGATATCTTTTATGTTGAGTTCCCTCAGGTTAGGGCCTCTGAATTGGTTGCAAGTTATACAAGAATCTATGTGTGTGGTTATATCTCTTTTCATGTAAGGCCAGTAATATGTGTGCCTAGCAGTATTTAGTGTCTTATCTCTGCCCGAGTGGCCTCCCATTGCACTGTCGTGCAATATGTGTAGGAGCTTGGGGACTAGGGCTCTGGGGATAACAGTAACCTCTCTTGTATTAATGGTTCTCCTTATGATTCCGTCGACCAGATTGAGTTCCTCAATAGGGACAGGTGGTCGGGAGTGTAAGGGGGTTTGTGAGATGAGATGCTGTTTTATTGGAGACCATATTGGGTCTCCGTCAGTTTCATCTCTGAGTTCTTGCATAGGTATGCATGTGGTTTGGGTTATGGGGGTGATGTGAGTTTGTCTGCTCAAGCAGTCTGCCACTACGTTAGCTTTCCCAGCTAAGTATACGATCATGGGATCGTAATCAAGGAGAGTTGTTTTCCATCTAGCAACTCTCCCATGTAAGTCTTTGGAGTTAAAAAGATAGACTAGGGGTAGGTGGTCTGTTAGTATGGTAATCTTGTAGCCTAAAATGAGGTATTTAAAGTGTTTTAGTGCCCATATGATTGCAAGGCCTTCTTTGTGTGTAGTTGAGTAGTTATTTTCAGTGTTGTTTAAGACTCTACTTGCGTATGCTATGGCGTGTTCTTTGCCATTGTCATCTTTCTGTTGTAGGACTGCGCCTATTCCTTTAGAGGAGACGTCTGTGTAAAGAAAGGATTCTTTCTTCATGTCAGGGAAAACTAGTACAGGGGCTGTGGTGAGTGCGTGTTTGAGAGTGTTGAAACTTTGCTGTTCTGTTTCTGACCATTGAAATGGCTCGCCTTTCCTTGTGAATTTGGTCAGAGGGGAAGCAATATCAGCAAAGTTTCTTATGAAGTGTCTGTAATAGGAGGCTAACCCAATGAAACTTCTTGTTTCATTAGCGTTTGTGGGGGTTGGGTAATTGTTTATTGTATCTATTTTATCTGTGGTTGTGTGAATCCCTTTTGCATCTACTTTATGGCCTAGGAAGGTGAGTTCCTTCATGAGGAATCTACATTTCTTTAATTGAATCTTTAATCCCGTATGTTTGAGACGTTTGATGACAATCTCTAAAGTGTTAAGGTGGTCTCTTTCTGTGGGACTATATATAATGAGGTCGTCTAAATAGACGAATAATGAGATTCCTATCATGTCACTGAAAATGCGGGTCATCAACCTTTGTTGGGCTGAGGGGGCATTCTTAAGGCCAAAGGGCATACGTTCAAAATGAAAGTGTCCTTTGTCAGTGGAAAATGCAGTTACGGGTTTTGATTCCTCTGTTAGTTCGACCTGCCAGAAGGCTGACTTGAGGTCTATTGTGGAAAAAACAGAGTTCCCGTTGCCAATGCATTGTAGTACATCTTGCATGGCGGGGAGGGGGTGTGGGTCAGATTGAGTTAGGTTGTTAACTTTTCTGAAGTCAACAACAGGGCGTAAGGTTCCGTCTTTCTTAGGGACCAAAAAGAGGGGACTGTTCCATGGGGAGTCTGAGTGGGAAATTACGCCTTGGTGTATCATCTCATGTACACTGTCATTGACTTGGGATTTCCTACTGTGGGGTATGCGGTAAGCGGGGGTGTATGAAGGGGTGGTGTTCGGGGGAGTTTGGATGTGATGTTTGATTATATCACATTTGCCTAGTGGTTCGTCTTCTAAGGCGACAGCTGATCTATTCCTCTGTAGGAGAGCTAATAGCTCGTTATGACTTTCTCCGTCAGCTGATGTCGTGATTTGGTCTGGGGGAATAGGGGGAAGGGGTTGTGTTGGTCTTACTTGGTTGATGTGTTGCGGCAGTGGTTCCTGGATAGGGGAATTATGGAGATGGACTGCGCAGATGTTTGTATTCTTCCTGATTTTACGGTGTTGGTCTGAGGTGTTTGTTAACATAGCTAGTGTGTGTTTATTTTCTGATATTGTGTCCCAGGAGGACTCAATGGTTATGTTGTTAATCCTGGACGTGTCTGAGTCGATTATGACGTCCTGATGGTCTATTGCACCGGGTGGGACTGTTATTGAATGCCTAGGGGGTATGATGACTGTGCCTTTGAGGTGACATAAGGGGGTGGTCGGAAGGAATAGCTGTTAGTGGGATTGGGAGTATTGAAGGAAGGTAGACATGAGAGATGTTGTGTGTCTGAGTCGGGTGTCTCAGGAACTGATGACTCATTATTTACATCTCGGAAGGAGATTTTGTTACTCTCAAAGTCTATCTTAGTTTTCCAAATCTTCAATGAGTTTAGTCCTATTATACCTTGTTGATCAAGACTCCATTCATCAGCTATGTGGAAAGTTGTGAAACCTACTTTGTGGTTGTTGACTTCAGTATTTAAGTCTATGGTGTCGTGTAGAGGAATTGTGCTCCCTTCTATTAGGAGTCCTTCCATATTGGAAAATTGAATTTGGGGTGGGTCATTTAATGCTTCATATAGAGCTCTTGGGATGATATTCAGGTTTGTTCCTGTATCAACCATCATGTCAACTTTAAGTTGGTCTAAGCTTACTTCTAGGGTGAGGTATTTGTGTTGTGTATGAGATATTCCTATGGTGGTTTGGTGCGTGAGGCTGGTACACGTTCCCCCAATCGTTGTTGAGTATTGGTTGTCGTGTTGGAGGGAGCTGTTTGTCGAGGGGTGGTGAATGGGTTGTTAGGTCTCTGATGCGGTTGTTGTTGTGTTTTCTGTAGGTAACACTCTTTGTTGGAGTGAGCTGATGTTTGGTGTAGGTTGCAGTATTTGATTGGATGTGTTGGTGTAGATAGGAGTGGGTGTTTAAAGGGGGGTGGAACTTGTTTGTTTTGATTCTGGTGTGAGGTAGTAGCATGCACTGAGCGTGGGTGTTGTTTTTGCTGTGTCCAACACTGGGCATCTGTGTGGGAAATGGTTCCATGAACTGAGCAAGGAATAGGGTGGTGTTGTACCTGCGTGTGTTGCTTTTGCTGTGTCCAACACTGGGCATCGGTGTGGGAAATGGTTCCATGAACTGAGCAAGGGATAGGGTGGTGTTGTACCTGCGTGTGTTGTTGTTGCTGTATGCAGTCTTTTGTGTTGTGACTGTTTGATGAATGGTAGGAGCACCACTTAGAAGGTTGTCTTTGATTGGTGGGAGGGGGTTGCTGTGAGTGAAGGCTATTTAGTCTGGGGAGATGGTTGGGGGTATCTAAGGATACATTGCAAGCATTCATGATATCTAAGATATAGGTATAAGCTAGAGGATTTCTAGTGTCTAGCTCCCTTTTGGAGGCTTCCTTTAAACACTTTGGAGGGAGTTGGGAGAGATAGGAAGCTATTTCAAGGAATGTTAGTAGGTGTTTTGTAGGGAGTACATTTTGACCAAATTGATCAGTGTGAGTCCATGGAGAGTTATTTTCTAGGTCTTCTCTGACCTCTTTCATTCCGTTTGCAACAAAATCCATAATGTTAGTAATGGAATGTGGTTGGACTCTAGTATTATTGAGGAAAGTGATGAGAAATGAAATGTTGTTAGGTTGTTTGTTATGAAAGACCTTAAGAAGGTGGCGTTTATATTCCTGATAAGTGATTCCACATGCAACTAAGGTGTCTAGCATCCTTGCCTTTGAACGGCAAATGTCAGATGGGTTTATTTTCTGACGGCACAAATTTATTTTATCTGTCTCCGAGTATTGTATGTTCTTGGAGAAGAACAGGTCACATGCTGTCAAGAAATCTGTAATGGATAGTCCACTATCTTGGGAAAAGGTTGGGATTTCTGTGAGGGGGGTTATGGTTTGATAATTGTTAATTATTGTTGGTTGAGGTAGTGGGTAAGGGTAATATTGTGGGTTTGGAGGAAGGTTAGGTGGTGGTTGGTGGTACGGTGTGGAGTTGGTTTGAACAGGTGGGGTATGGGGGGAAGGAAAGGGGAAGGTTTGGTACTGTTGCTGAATGGGAGGGGGGTTATTATGTGTTGGGATATGGGGGTTGGATGGATTATGGTTTATAGGAGGTTTTGTTTGCATATTTGGTTGGATGGGAGGAATGGGTGCTTGTGATTGTGAGGGGTGAAAGGGGTCTACTTGAGGAAGCTGGTTGAAGGGCATGATATTAGGAGGGGCAACATGAGGAGTTGGTTGGGTGGGTGGTTGTGGTTGAGATGGGTTGGAGGTGTCTACTTGAGAAAGCTGGTTGAAAAAAGGTAAGACATCGTTCTCATAAAGAGGGTCTATTGGATTATCTGCATTAGGATTAGTTTTGTCAGGATTATTTAACTGGTCATTGGTTAACTGTTTAGAGGTATTGTCAACCTGTGGATATAGGTAAAGATGGTCTGTTTTGTCATTGCCGATTAAGTCTTCTGTGTGTATTTCCTCTTTGTCACTGGATATGTCATTTTGGTGTTTTTCTTCTCTAGACTTTGAGAAGACGCTATGTAAGCTTTGTTTTAGTTTTGATCTGGTGGCAAAGGCCATGTTGTTAAGTCATGTATTAGTTAATAGTTAGTTTTGATTTGTAATCTAAGAAAAAAGGAGCTGTTAAAATATGAATAATAGGTATATAGTAACTAAGGGTATTATGTTATGCTTAGATATGGGAAGGGGGATATAGTAATGGGATTACAAAAATCATAAAAATATATGTGTATATATAAAATAGTAATAAAATGTGGAAATAATATTATATAGTAAGGAGTGATATTATACTTATAATAGAATTAATTATGGTTGTTCATAAAAAAAATTACAGCAGTAAAGTAGGTTACATTGATATAAATGTATAAGTTCTATGTAAATATAAATGGGTAATACGTAGTGAAAGCAAATAATGTTGAATTTTAAACATGTAAGAGCTATTTGTTTAAACAAGAATTACTTAACTGGAAGAATGCATATGAATGTGATATTATGTAATATTCAAATCTAGTAAAAGTTTTTTTTTTTTTAATTAGGCAATTTATAATTAGTGTTGAAACATATAATTATGGGAGCTACTGGGTATATTATGATAAAGGTATAATAACCAAAAGAAAAAGGTGTACATAAAGTTTCTATATGGATAGAAAACAAATATTTATAATTTTTAGTAAATGTGGAATTAATATATATTTTATATATATATATAGATGGTTTAGAGTAAGTTTTACGTGCGTTGGGCAGTTGGGTATCTGTAGGTATAATGGTTACCTTGATACCTCGAGCTGAATCGAGTGGTATGTCAATGTCCGGCTGGGGGGTGGTGTTGCTGACGTCTCGATTGTAGTAGTCGAAGCAACGTTTGGTGAAAGCGGTTGATGTGGAAGGTGGGTATGCTGACTTGGGGGATGAGGTGGCTGTTACGCGGGTCAGTGCGCAGCCGGTGTGAGTCCTCTGGGGCGGATGAGGTCAGTGCTCAAGCGAAGGAAGTCCAGAGGGCTCGGTGGAATTGTGTTCGCATAGAAAAAAAAATGCGAGTATCAGGGATGGTTTGAGTGGGTAATGTATGGTTATTATTACGGAAATATATTGGTGTTAAATGTAAGGATTGATGTTACCTTTATAATGTTGATTTTAGTAGTGGGAGATCGGCCTGTGACGATTGCCCGTGATGAAATAGTGTGAACCAAGTTCTTGTTCTTGAGAGCGTTTTGTTCAGTGCGGTTATTTGTTCGTACTTGTATGTAGTTGGCTAAAAATGGACGGGTTTGAAGTTCACCGTAGTAGGTACACCGTAGTCTCTTCGAAGTAGTTGGGTTGCGGGGGTGCTGCCACCAGTGATGTAACGGGACGGGTGTAACGGTATGGTTACATGGTTTCCATCCAACGTCACTTGTAGACACAAAGGTAACGGGGTCGTCACATCATCACAATAAGGGGGTCCACTGCACAAACGCCTCTAAGTTTTTGTTTCTTTATTGTCGTATCCAGTATAATTTTAGTTCAGACACTATTACACAGTCTTATCACTAAGGCACGTCACTAACAACCGAGCTCTCCGAGCTCCGTGCATCTGGTTAAGAAGGCCGGAAACTCTTTTGTGAGGTGCCACGCTCGTATAACTGAATTATTTATGTGAGCTGGATTTAGTTCGTCACATCTTATTTTAATTTACATAATTAGTTTATAATTTAGTCTGACAGCCAGACTATAATATATATCCAGGGGAGGTTCGTCAGTATACGTAATAATGTGTTTATTACTGTGTGGTTATTTGTGTGATCGCGTGTGCATGGTGAGTGGTGGCGCGACAGGGAATGCCTTGTCAGCGAAATGAACAGGATGTCTTAGGCGCCTTATTGTCGGCCGGCTGGTGTGAGTGTGGGAGTGAGTGGAGGTGAGTGGGTTATATGACTGAGTGATATACTCACATGTATATGAGGCGTATACATATCGCTCTCCCCCTGGGGTTAGGTGGCTCCTGGCACCTAGGGTACATGGTTTACAAAAGTATATATATGGGGAATACATCGAGAAAAAAAATTCAGAGACACAAAATCCTGTGGGATTATAAATGTGCAGATGGGGAGGGGGTGTTGTTGAAGTGATTCTGAGGTCCCAAGGGGGATCATGCACTGTAAATAGGGGTAACGATGTTGTGTCTCAGAAGTGTAACGTTGTGTCTCACCGGATTACATGTTATATTGGATTTCACATACACTGTTTAATTCACTTTTTAAATGTTATGGTTTTTATGGTTTTACACTATCACTGTTGGGAGTGTTGTTTTTCTAAACACTGTTCTATGGTCAGTTTGGTGTGTCACATTGCACTTGTTTTATTTCATAGTATGGATATATAGTTTCTGTAAGAATGTTTATAGTATTTAAGATATTGGGTGAGACACAAGAATAACTTAATCTAGGTTTACAATAATTTGAGTATGGAGGTGGAAAGGTTTTGGAAGGTGTTACTTCATGCAACGGAATATGATTATTATTACTAGTATAAAGAGAATGATTAAGAGGGAAAGGGCTGTGGAGTTATATGGAAGAATCCTATGATGTAAGTCGAATGAGTCCATGTCAAAAGTAGTCGATGTTTAAGGTGGGTAATTAATGATGTATTTACTTTTGGAGGATGGAGGTTATGTCTCAGTGAATGAGGATATGTTTATCTGACTCTCGCTAAGGTTATATTGGTCGGAGGGAAGTAGAGAAGTTTTGATAGATATGTGGAAAAGAGTTCTTATTGGAAATGGGCCATTTTAACCTCCACTGATAGATACATGACGTCCTGCATCTTCAGGGGCGAGAGCTAGAGTGCATGTTTAGTTGCGTCGACGCAGAGTCATGGGATGAGACTTGCGTATTGGTGATTGGTGTGTGTCTGTGATAGGTGGGTTGTGGATGGGAGGTGAGATTGGGTCGAGGTTCAGTTTGACCTTTCTCAACTTCTCTCCATGTATGGTGAAGGTGGTGTGATCAGAAGGATCTGTTAGTAGGAAAACATTGTTAGGGAGTGAACTTGTGACTATGAAGGGGCCTAGGAATTTTGGTTTGAGTTTGTTTGTTCTACCTGAGTCTTTTAACATGACTGTGTCGCCAGGTGCTATGTCAAGTGGAATTGACCGTTTGTGTTGTTTTGTCTTTGTCTTTTCCTGGGCTTCTTTCAGGTTTGCTCTAACTTTTTTGTAAATTGTTTGCATGCCTCTTTTGATGCAGTGTGCGAGGTTATCTAGGTTATATAAGGGTGGGGGTGGTTGGTTGAATATTTGGTAGGGTAGGCGCATTGGTTGGCCGAAAATGATCTCATGTGGGGACATCTTTGTTGCGGAATTGACTGTGCTATTGATACTGGCTTGTACCTGTGGTAGCCAATCTTCCCAAGTGTCCATGAGGTCATTGACCATTGGTCTGAGAATTTCTAGGACCTTGCGATTTGTTCGCTCAGTCAGACCGTTTCCCTGGGGGTGGTATGCAGTGGCAAATGTTTGGTCAATGTTGTAGAGATGTGCTATTTCGCGCATCACCTCATTTTTGAATTCTGAGCCATTGTCAGATAACATTGTGTGTGGTATGTTGTATCTACAAAAGATATTGTTGACCAGGGTTTTGGCTACAGTCTCTGCTGTTTTGTCCTGGAGTGGTATTAAGATTGTGTATTTAGAGAAATAATCAACTGCTGTGAGTACATAATTGGAACCTTGATGGCTCGTTGGCCTTTTCAGTAGGTCAATGCCAAGTGTTTCCCATGGCTCAGCAGGGAGTGGGATATCTTTTATGTTGAGTTCCCTCAGGTTAGGGCCTCTGAATTGGTTGCAAGTTATACAAGAATCTATGTGTGTGGTTATATCTCTTTTCATGTAAGGCCAGTAATATGTGTGCCTAGCAGTATTTAGTGTCTTATCTCTGCCCGAGTGGCCTCCCATTGCACTGTCGTGCAATATGTGTAGGAGCTTGGGGACTAGGGCTCTGGGGATAACAGTAACCTCTCTTGTATTAATGGTTCTCCTTATGATTCCGTCGACCAGATTGAGTTCCTCAATAGGGACAGGTGGTCGGGAGTGTAAGGGGGTTTGTGAGATGAGATGCTGTTTTATTGGAGACCATATTGGGTCTCCGTCAGTTTCATCTCTGAGTTCTTGCATAGGTATGCATGTGGTTTGGGTTATGGGGGTGATGTGAGTTTGTCTGCTCAAGCAGTCTGCCACTACGTTAGCTTTCCCAGCTAAGTATACGATCATGGGATCGTAATCAAGGAGAGTTGTTTTCCATCTAGCAACTCTCCCATGTAAGTCTTTGGAGTTAAAAAGATAGACTAGGGGTAGGTGGTCTGTTAGTATGGTAATCTTGTAGCCTAAAATGAGGTATTTAAAGTGTTTTAGTGCCCATATGATTGCAAGGCCTTCTTTGTGTGTAGTTGAGTAGTTATTTTCAGTGTTGTTTAAGACTCTACTTGCGTATGCTATGGCGTGTTCTTTGCCATTGTCATCTTTCTGTTGTAGGACTGCGCCTATTCCTTTAGAGGAGACGTCTGTGTAAAGAAAGGATTCTTTCTTCATGTCAGGGAAAACTAGTACAGGGGCTGTGGTGAGTGCGTGTTTGAGAGTGTTGAAACTTTGCTGTTCTGTTTCTGACCATTGAAATGGCTCGCCTTTCCTTGTGAATTTGGTCAGAGGGGAAGCAATATCAGCAAAGTTTCTTATGAAGTGTCTGTAATAGGAGGCTAACCCAATGAAACTTCTTGTTTCATTAGCGTTTGTGGGGGTTGGGTAATTGTTTATTGTATCTATTTTATCTGTGGTTGTGTGAATCCCTTTTGCATCTACTTTATGGCCTAGGAAGGTGAGTTCCTTCATGAGGAATCTACATTTCTTTAATTGAATCTTTAATCCCGTATGTTTGAGACGTTTGATGACAATCTCTAAAGTGTTAAGGTGGTCTCTTTCTGTGGGACTATATATAATGAGGTCGTCTAAATAGACGAATAATGAGATTCCTATCATGTCACTGAAAATGCGGGTCATCAACCTTTGTTGGGCTGAGGGGGCATTCTTAAGGCCAAAGGGCATACGTTCAAAATGAAAGTGTCCTTTGTCAGTGGAAAATGCAGTTACGGGTTTTGATTCCTCTGTTAGTTCGACCTGCCAGAAGGCTGACTTGAGGTCTATTGTGGAAAAAACAGAGTTCCCGTTGCCAATGCATTGTAGTACATCTTGCATGGCGGGGAGGGGGTGTGGGTCAGATTGAGTTAGGTTGTTAACTTTTCTGAAGTCAACAACAGGGCGTAAGGTTCCGTCTTTCTTAGGGACCAAAAAGAGGGGACTGTTCCATGGGGAGTCTGAGTGGGAAATTACGCCTTGGTGTATCATCTCATGTACACTGTCATTGACTTGGGATTTCCTACTGTGGGGTATGCGGTAAGCGGGGGTGTATGAAGGGGTGGTGTTCGGGGGAGTTTGGATGTGATGTTTGATTATATCACATTTGCCTAGTGGTTCGTCTTCTAAGGCGACAGCTGATCTATTCCTCTGTAGGAGAGCTAATAGCTCGTTATGACTTTCTCCGTCAGCTGATGTCGTGATTTGGTCTGGGGGAATAGGGGGAAGGGGTTGTGTTGGTCTTACTTGGTTGATGTGTTGCGGCAGTGGTTCCTGGATAGGGGAATTATGGAGATGGACTGCGCAGATGTTTGTATTCTTCCTGATTTTACGGTGTTGGTCTGAGGTGTTTGTTAACATAGCTAGTGTGTGTTTATTTTCTGATATTGTGTCCCAGGAGGACTCAATGGTTATGTTGTTAATCCTGGACGTGTCTGAGTCGATTATGACGTCCTGATGGTCTATTGCACCGGGTGGGACTGTTATTGAATGCCTAGGGGGTATGATGACTGTGCCTTTGAGGTGACATAAGGGGGTGGTCGGAAGGAATAGCTGTTAGTGGGATTGGGAGTATTGAAGGAAGGTAGACATGAGAGATGTTGTGTGTCTGAGTCGGGTGTCTCAGGAACTGATGACTCATTATTTACATCTCGGAAGGAGATTTTGTTACTCTCAAAGTCTATCTTAGTTTTCCAAATCTTCAATGAGTTTAGTCCTATTATACCTTGTTGATCAAGACTCCATTCATCAGCTATGTGGAAAGTTGTGAAACCTACTTTGTGGTTGTTGACTTCAGTATTTAAGTCTATGGTGTCGTGTAGAGGAATTGTGCTCCCTTCTATTAGGAGTCCTTCCATATTGGAAAATTGAATTTGGGGTGGGTCATTTAATGCTTCATATAGAGCTCTTGGGATGATATTCAGGTTTGTTCCTGTATCAACCATCATGTCAACTTTAAGTTGGTCTAAGCTTACTTCTAGGGTGAGGTATTTGTGTTGTGTATGAGATATTCCTATGGTGGTTTGGTGCGTGAGGCTGGTACACGTTCCCCCAATCGTTGTTGAGTATTGGTTGTCGTGTTGGAGGGAGCTGTTTGTCGAGGGGTGGTGAATGGGTTGTTAGGTCTCTGATGCGGTTGTTGTTGTGTTTTCTGTAGGTAACACTCTTTGTTGGAGTGAGCTGATGTTTGGTGTAGGTTGCAGTATTTGATTGGATGTGTTGGTGTAGATAGGAGTGGGTGTTTAAAGGGGGGTGGAACTTGTTTGTTTTGATTCTGGTGTGAGGTAGTAGCATGCACTGAGCGTGGGTGTTGTTTTTGCTGTGTCCAACACTGGGCATCTGTGTGGGAAATGGTTCCATGAACTGAGCAAGGAATAGGGTGGTGTTGTACCTGCGTGTGTTGCTTTTGCTGTGTCCAACACTGGGCATCGGTGTGGGAAATGGTTCCATGAACTGAGCAAGGGATAGGGTGGTGTTGTACCTGCGTGTGTTGTTGTTGCTGTATGCAGTCTTTTGTGTTGTGACTGTTTGATGAATGGTAGGAGCACCACTTAGAAGGTTGTCTTTGATTGGTGGGAGGGGGTTGCTGTGAGTGAAGGCTATTTAGTCTGGGGAGATGGTTGGGGGTATCTAAGGATACATTGCAAGCATTCATGATATCTAAGATATAGGTATAAGCTAGAGGATTTCTAGTGTCTAGCTCCCTTTTGGAGGCTTCCTTTAAACACTTTGGAGGGAGTTGGGAGAGATAGGAAGCTATTTCAAGGAATGTTAGTAGGTGTTTTGTAGGGAGTACATTTTGACCAAATTGATCAGTGTGAGTCCATGGAGAGTTATTTTCTAGGTCTTCTCTGACCTCTTTCATTCCGTTTGCAACAAAATCCATAATGTTAGTAATGGAATGTGGTTGGACTCTAGTGTTATTGAGGAAAGTGATGAGAAATGAAATGTTGTTAGGTTGTTTGTTATGAAAGACCTTAAGAAGGTGGCGTTTATATTCCTGATAAGTGATTCCACATGCAACTAAGGTGTCTAGCATCCTTGCCTTTGAACGGCAAATGTCAGATGGGTTTATTTTCTGACGGCACAAATTTATTTTATCTGTCTCCGAGTATTGTATGTTCTTGGAGAAGAACAGGTCACATGCTGTCAAGAAATCTGTAATGGATAGTCCACTATCTTGGGAAAAGGTTGGGATTTCTGTGAGGGGGGTTATGGTTTGATAATTGTTAATTATTGTTGGTTGAGGTAGTGGGTAAGGGTAATATTGTGGGTTTGGAGGAAGGTTAGGTGGTGGTTGGTGGTACGGTGTGGAGTTGGTTTGAACAGGTGGGGTATGGGGGAAGGGAAGGGGAAGGTTTGGTACTGTTGCTGAATGGGAGGGGGGTTATTATGTGTTGGGATATGGGGGTTGGATGGATTATGGTTTATAGGAGGTTTTGTTTGCATATTTGGTTGGATGGGAGGAATGGGTGCTTGTGATTGTGAGGGGTGAAAGGGGTCTACTTGAGGAAGCTGGTTGAAGGGCATGATATTAGGAGGGGCAACATGAGGAGTTGGTTGGGTGGGTGGTTGTGGTTGAGATGGGTTGGAGGTGTCTACTTGAGAAAGCTGGTTGAAAAAAGGTAAGACATCGTTCTCATAAAGAGGGTCTATTGGATTATCTGCATTAGGATTAGTTTTGTCAGGATTATTTAACTGGTCATTGGTTAACTGTTTAGAGGTATTGTCAACCTGTGGATATAGGTAAAGATGGTCTGTTTTGTCATTGCCGATTAAGTCTTCTGTGTGTATTTCCTCTTTGTCACTGGATATGTCATTTTGGTGTTTTTCTTCTCTAGACTTTGAGAAGACGCTATGTAAGCTTTGTTTTAGTTTTGATCTGGTGGCAAAGGCCATGTTGTTAAGTCATGTATTAGTTAATAGTTAGTTTTGATTTGTAATCTAAGAAAAAGGGAGCTGTTAAAATATGAAAAATAGGTATATAGTAACTAAGGGTATTATGTTATGCTTAGATATGGGAAGGGGGATATAGTAATGGGATTACAAAAATCATAAAAATATATGTGTATATATAAAATAGTAATAAAATGTGGAAATAATATTATATAATAAGGAGTTAATTATTGTGATATTATACTTATAATAGAATTAATTATGGTTGTTCATAAAAAATTTTTACAGCAGTAAGGTAGGTTACATTGATAAAAATGTATAAGTTCTATGTAAATATAAATGGGTAATACATAGTGAAAGCAATTAATGTTGAATTTTAAACATGTAAGAGCTATTTGTTTAAACAAGAATTACTTAACTGGAAGAATGCATATGAATGTGATATTATGTAATATTCAAATCTAGTAAAAGTTTTTTTTTGTTTTTAATTTAGGCAATTTATAATTAGTGTTGAAACATATAATTATGGGAGTTACTGGTTATATTATGATAAAGGTATAATAACCAAAAGAAAAAGGTGTACATAAAGTTTCTATATGGATAGAAAACAAATATTTATAATTTTTAGTAAATGTGGAATTAATATATATTTTATATATATATATAGATGGTTTAGAGTAAGTTTTACGTGCGTTGGGCAGTTGGGTATCTGTAGGTATAATGGTTACCTTGATACCTCGAGCTGAATCGAGTGGTATGTCAATGTCCGGCTGGGGGGTGGTGTTGCTGACGTCTCGATTGTAGTAGTCGAAGCAACGTTTGGTGAAAGCGGTTGATGTGGAAGGTGGGTATGCTGACTTGGGGGATGAGGTGGCTGTTACGCGGGTCAGTGCGCAGCCGGTGTGAGTCCTCTGGGGCGGGTGAGGTCAGTGCTCAAGCGAAGGAAGTCCAGAGGGCTCGGTGGAATTGTGTTCGCATAGAAAAAAAAATCGAGTATCAGGGATGGTTTGAGTGGGTAATGTATGGTTATTATTAAGGAAATATATTGGTGTTAAATGTAAGGATTGATGTTACCTTTATAATGTTGATTTTAGTAGTGGGAGATCGGCCTGTGACGATTGCCCGTGATGAAATAGTGTGAACCAAGTTCTTGTTCTTGAGAGCGTTTTGTTCAGTGCGGTTATTTGTTCGTACTTGTATGTAGTTGGCTAAAAATGGACGGGTTTGAAGTTCACCGTAGTAGGTACACCGTAGTCTCTTCGAAGTAGTTGGGTTGCGGGGGTGCTGCCACCAGTGATGTAACGGGACGGGTGTAACGGTATGGTTACATGGTTTCCATCCAACGTCACTTGTAGACACAAAGGTAACGGGGTCGTCACATCATCACAATAAGGGGGTCCACTGCACAAACGCCTCTAAGTTTTTGTTTCTTTATTGTCGTATCCAGTATAATTTTAGTTCAGACACTATTACACAGTCTTATCACTAAGGCACGTCACTAACAACCGAGCTCTCCGAGCTCCGTGCATCTGGTTAAGAAGGCCGGAAACTCTTTTGTGAGGTGCCACGCTCGTATAACTGAATTATTTATGTGAGCTGGATTTAGTTCGTCACATCTTATTTTAATTTACATAATTAGTTTATAATTTAGTCTGACAGCCAGACTATAATATATATCCAGGGGAGGTTCGTCAGTATACGTAATAATGTGTTTATTACTGTGTGGTTATTTGTGTGATCGCGTGTGCATGGTGAGTGGTGGCGCGACAGGGAATGCCTTGTCAGCGAAATGAACAGGATGTCTTAGGCGCCTTATTGTCGGCCGGCTGGTGTGAGTGTGGGAGTGAGTGGAGGTGAGTGGGTTATATGACTGAGTGATATACTCACATGTATATGAGGCGTATACATATCGCTCTCCCCCTGGGGTTAGGTGGCTCCTGGCACCTAGGGTACATGGTTTACAAAAGTATATATATGGGGAATACATCGAGAAAAAAAATTCAGAGACACAAAATCCTGTGGGATTATAAATGTGCAGATGGGGAGGGGGTGTTGTTGAAGTGATTCTGAGGTCCCAAGGGGGATCATGCACTGTAAATAGGGGTAACGATGTTGTGTCTCAGAAGTGTAACGTTGTGTCTCACCGGATTACATGTTATATTGGATTTCACATACACTGTTTAATTCACTTTTTAAATGTTATGGTTTTTATGGTTTTACACTATCACTGTTGGGAGTGTTGTTTTTCTAAACACTGTTCTATGGTCAGTTTGGTGTGTCACATTGCACTTGTTTTATTTCATAGTATGGATATATAGTTTCTGTAAGAATGTTTATAGTATTTAAGATATTGGGTGAGACACAAGAATAACTTAATCTAGGTTTACAATAATTTGAGTATGGAGGTGGAAAGGTTTTGGAAGGTGTTACTTCATGCAACGGAATATGATTATTATTACTAGTATAAAGAGAATGATTAAGAGGGAAAGGGCTGTGGAGTTATATGGAAGAATCCTATGATGTAAGTCGAATGAGTCCATGTCAAAAGTAGTCGATGTTTAAGGTGGGTAATTAATGATGTATTTACTTTTGGAGGATGGAGGTTATGTCTCAGTGAATGAGGATATGTTTATCTGACTCTCGCTAAGGTTATATTGGTCGGAGGGAAGTAGAGAAGTTTTGATAGATATGTGGAAAAGAGTTCTTATTGGAAATGGGCCATTTTAACCTCCACTGATAGATACATGACGTCCTGCATCTTCAGGGGCGAGAGCTAGAGTGCATGTTTAGTTGCGTCGACGCAGAGTCATGGGATGAGACTTGCGTATTGGTGATTGGTGTGTGTCTGTGATAGGTGGGTTGTGGATGGGAGGTGAGATTGGGTCGAGGTTCAGTTTGACCTTTCTCAACTTCTCTCCATGTATGGTGAAGGTGGTGTGATCAGAAGGATCTGTTAGTAGGAAAACATTGTTAGGGAGTGAACTTGTGACTATGAAGGGGCCTAGGAATTTTGGTTTGAGTTTGTTTGTTCTACCTGAGTCTTTTAACATGACTGTGTCGCCAGGTGCTATGTCAAGTGGAATTGACCGTTTGTGTTGTTTTGTCTTTGTCTTTTCCTGGGCTTCTTTCAGGTTTGCTCTAACTTTTTTGTAAATTGTTTGCATGCCTCTTTTGATGCAGTGTGCGAGGTTATCTAGGTTATATAAGGGTGGGGGTGGTTGGTTGAATATTTGGTAGGGTAGGCGCATTGGTTGGCCGAAAATGATCTCATGTGGGGACATCTTTGTTGCGGAATTGACTGTGCTATTGATACTGGCTTGTACCTGTGGTAGCCAATCTTCCCAAGTGTCCATGAGGTCATTGACCATTGGTCTGAGAATTTCTAGGACCTTGCGATTTGTTCGCTCAGTCAGACCGTTTCCCTGGGGGTGGTATGCAGTGGCAAATGTTTGGTCAATGTTGTAGAGATGTGCTATTTCGCGCATCACCTCATTTTTGAATTCTGAGCCATTGTCAGATAACATTGTGTGTGGTATGTTGTATCTACAAAAGATATTGTTGACCAGGGTTTTGGCTACAGTCTCTGCTGTTTTGTCCTGGAGTGGTATTAAGATTGTGTATTTAGAGAAATAATCAACTGCTGTGAGTACATAATTGGAACCTTGATGGCTCGTTGGCCTTTTCAGTAGGTCAATGCCAAGTGTTTCCCATGGCTCAGCAGGGAGTGGGATATCTTTTATGTTGAGTTCCCTCAGGTTAGGGCCTCTGAATTGGTTGCAAGTTATACAAGAATCTATGTGTGTGGTTATATCTCTTTTCATGTAAGGCCAGTAATATGTGTGCCTAGCAGTATTTAGTGTCTTATCTCTGCCCGAGTGGCCTCCCATTGCACTGTCGTGCAATATGTGTAGGAGCTTGGGGACTAGGGCTCTGGGGATAACAGTAACCTCTCTTGTATTAATGGTTCTCCTTATGATTCCGTCGACCAGATTGAGTTCCTCAATAGGGACAGGTGGTCGGGAGTGTAAGGGGGTTTGTGAGATGAGATGCTGTTTTATTGGAGACCATATTGGGTCTCCGTCAGTTTCATCTCTGAGTTCTTGCATAGGTATGCATGTGGTTTGGGTTATGGGGGTGATGTGAGTTTGTCTGCTCAAGCAGTCTGCCACTACGTTAGCTTTCCCAGCTAAGTATACGATCATGGGATCGTAATCAAGGAGAGTTGTTTTCCATCTAGCAACTCTCCCATGTAAGTCTTTGGAGTTAAAAAGATAGACTAGGGGTAGGTGGTCTGTTAGTATGGTAATCTTGTAGCCTAAAATGAGGTATTTAAAGTGTTTTAGTGCCCATATGATTGCAAGGCCTTCTTTGTGTGTAGTTGAGTAGTTATTTTCAGTGTTGTTTAAGACTCTACTTGCGTATGCTATGGCGTGTTCTTTGCCATTGTCATCTTTCTGTTGTAGGACTGCGCCTATTCCTTTAGAGGAGACGTCTGTGTAAAGAAAGGATTCTTTCTTCATGTCAGGGAAAACTAGTACAGGGGCTGTGGTGAGTGCGTGTTTGAGAGTGTTGAAACTTTGCTGTTCTGTTTCTGACCATTGAAATGGCTCGCCTTTCCTTGTGAATTTGGTCAGAGGGGAAGCAATATCAGCAAAGTTTCTTATGAAGTGTCTGTAATAGGAGGCTAACCCAATGAAACTTCTTGTTTCATTAGCGTTTGTGGGGGTTGGGTAATTGTTTATTGTATCTATTTTATCTGTGGTTGTGTGAATCCCTTTTGCATCTACTTTATGGCCTAGGAAGGTGAGTTCCTTCATGAGGAATCTACATTTCTTTAATTGAATCTTTAATCCCGTATGTTTGAGACGTTTGATGACAATCTCTAAAGTGTTAAGGTGGTCTCTTTCTGTGGGACTATATATAATGAGGTCGTCTAAATAGACGAATAATGAGATTCCTATCATGTCACTGAAAATGCGGGTCATCAACCTTTGTTGGGTTGAGGGGGCATTCTTAAGGCCAAAGGGCATACGTTCAAAATGAAAGTGTCCTTTGTCAGTGGAAAATGCAGTTACGGGTTTTGATTCCTCTGTTAGTTCGACCTGCCAGAAGGCTGACTTGAGGTCTATTGTGGAAAAAACAGAGTTCCCGTTGCCAATGCATTGTAGTACATCTTGCATGGCGGGGAGGGGGTGTGGGTCAGATTGAGTTAGGTTGTTAACTTTTCTGAAGTCAACAACAGGGCGTAAGGTTCCGTCTTTCTTAGGGACCAAAAAGAGGGGACTGTTCCATGGGGAGTCTGAGTGGGAAATTACGCCTTGGTGTATCATCTCATGTACACTGTCATTGACTTGGGATTTCCTACTGTGGGGTATGCGGTAAGCGGGGGTGTATGAAGGGGTGGTGTTCGGGGGAGTTTGGATGTGATGTTTGATTATATCACATTTGCCTAGTGGTTCGTCTTCTAAGGCGACAGCTGATCTATTCCTCTGTAGGAGAGCTAATAGCTCGTTATGACTTTCTCCGTCAGCTGATGTCGTGATTTGGTCTGGGGGAATAGGGGGAAGGGGTTGTGTTGGTCTTACTTGGTTGATGTGTTGCGGCAGTGGTTCCTGGATAGGGGAATTATGGAGATGGACTGCGCAGATGTTTGTATTCTTCCTGATTTTACGGTGTTGGTCTGAGGTGTTTGTTAACATAGCTAGTGTGTGTTTATTTTCTGATATTGTGTCCCAGGAGGACTCAATGGTTATGTTGTTAATCCTGGACGTGTCTGAGTCGATTATGACGTCCTGATGGTCTATTGCACCGGGTGGGACTGTTATTGAATGCCTAGGGGGTATGATGACTGTGCCTTTGAGGTGACATAAGGGGGTGGTCGGAAGGAATAGCTGTTAGTGGGATTGGGAGTATTGAAGGAAGGTAGACATGAGAGATGTTGTGTGTCTGAGTCGGGTGTCTCAGGAACTGATGACTCATTATTTACATCTCGGAAGGAGATTTTGTTACTCTCAAAGTCTATCTTAGTTTTCCAAATCTTCAATGAGTTTAGTCCTATTATACCTTGTTGATCAAGACTCCATTCATCAGCTATGTGGAAAGTTGTGAAACCTACTTTGTGGTTGTTGACTTCAGTATTTAAGTCTATGGTGTCGTGTAGAGGAATTGTGCTCCCTTCTATTAGGAGTCCTTCCATATTGGAAAATTGAATTTGGGGTGGGTCATTTAATGCTTCATATAGAGCTCTTGGGATGATATTCAGGTTTGTTCCTGTATCAACCATCATGTCAACTTTAAGTTGGTCTAAGCTTACTTCTAGGGTGAGGTATTTGTGTTGTGTATGAGATATTCCTATGGTGGTTTGGTGCGTGAGGCTGGTACACGTTCCCCCAATCGTTGTTGAGTATTGGTTGTCGTGTTGGAGGGAGCTGTTTGTCGAGGGGTGGTGAATGGGTTGTTAGGTCTCTGATGCGGTTGTTGTTGTGTTTTCTGTAGGTAACACTCTTTGTTGGAGTGAGCTGATGTTTGGTGTAGGTTGCAGTATTTGATTGGATGTGTTGGTGTAGATAGGAGTGGGTGTTTAAAGGGGGGTGGAACTTGTTTGTTTTGATTCTGGTGTGAGGTAGTAGCATGCACTGAGCGTGGGTGTTGTTTTTGCTGTGTCCAACACTGGGCATCTGTGTGGGAAATGGTTCCATGAACTGAGCAAGGAATAGGGTGGTGTTGTACCTGCGTGTGTTGCTTTTGCTGTGTCCAACACTGGGCATCGGTGTGGGAAATGGTTCCATGAACTGAGCAAGGGATAGGGTGGTGTTGTACCTGCGTGTGTTGTTGTTGCTGTATGCAGTCTTTTGTGTTGTGACTGTTTGATGAATGGTAGGAGCACCACTTAGAAGGTTGTCTTTGATTGGTGGGAGGGGGTTGCTGTGAGTGAAGGCTATTTAGTCTGGGGAGATGGTTGGGGGTATCTAAGGATACATTGCAAGCATTCATGATATCTAAGATATAGGTATAAGCTAGAGGATTTCTAGTGTCTAGCTCCCTTTTGGAGGCTTCCTTTAAACACTTTGGAGGGAGTTGGGAGAGATAGGAAGCTATTTCAAGGAATGTTAGTAGGTGTTTTGTAGGGAGTACATTTTGACCAAATTGATCAGTGTGAGTCCATGGAGAGTTATTTTCTAGGTCTTCTCTGACCTCTTTCATTCCGTTTGCAACAAAATCCATAATGTTAGTAATGGAATGTGGTTGGACTCTAGTATTATTGAGGAAAGTGATGAGAAATGAAATGTTGTTAGGTTGTTTGTTATGAAAGACCTTAAGAAGGTGGCGTTTATATTCCTGATAAGTGATTCCACATGCAACTAAGGTGTCTAGCATCCTTGCCTTTGAACGGCAAATGTCAGATGGGTTTATTTTCTGACGGCACAAATTTATTTTATCTGTCTCCGAGTATTGTATGTTCTTGGAGAAGAACAGGTCACATGCTGTCAAGAAATCTGTAATGGATAGTCCACTATCTTGGGAAAAGGTTGGGATTTCTGTGAGGGGGGTTATGGTTTGATAATTGTTAATTATTGTTGGTTGAGGTAGTGGGTAAGGGTAATATTGTGGGTTTGGAGGAAGGTTAGGTGGTGGTTGGTGGTACGGTGTGGAGTTGGTTTGAACAGGTGGGGTATGGGGGAAGGGAAGGGGAAGGTTTGGTACTGTTGCTGAATGGGAGGGGGGTTATTATGTGTTGGGATATGGGGGTTGGATGGATTATGGTTTATAGGAGGTTTTGTTTGCATATTTGGTTGGATGGGAGGAATGGGTGCTTGTGATTGTGAGGGGTGAAAGGGGTCTACTTGAGGAAGCTGGTTGAAGGGCATGATATTAGGAGGGGCAACATGAGGAGTTGGTTGGGTGGGTGGTTGTGGTTGAGATGGGTTGGAGGTGTCTACTTGAGAAAGCTGGTTGAAAAAAGGTAAGACATCGTTCTCATAAAGAGGGTCTATTGGATTATCTGCATTAGGATTAGTTTTGTCAGGATTATTTAACTGGTCATTGGTTAACTGTTTAGAGGTATTGTCAACCTGTGGATATAGGTAAAGATGGTCTGTTTTGTCATTGCCGATTAAGTCTTCTGTGTGTATTTCCTCTTTGTCACTGGATATGTCATTTTGGTGTTTTTCTTCTCTAGACTTTGAGAAGACGCTATGTAAGCTTTGTTTTAGTTTTGATCTGGTGGCAAAGGCCATGTTGTTAAGTCATGTATTAGTTAATAGTTAGTTTTGATTTGTAATCTAAGAAAAAGGGAGCTGTTAAAATATGAAAAATAGGTATATAGTAACTAAGGGTATTATGTTATGCTTAGATATGGGAAGGGGGATATAGTAATGGGATTACAAAAATCATAAAAATATATGTGTATATATAAAATAGTAATAAAATGTGGAAATAATATTATATAGTAAGGAGTTAATTATTGTGATATTATACTTATAATAGAATTAATTATGGTTCATAAATTTTTTTTACAGCAGTAAAGTAGGTTACATTGATAAAAATGTATAAGTTCTATGTAAATATAAATGGGTAATACGTAGTGAAAGCAATTAATGTTGAATTTTAAACATGTAAGAGCTATTTGTTTAAACAAGAATTACTTAACTGGAAGAATGCATATGAATGTGATATTATGTAATATTCAAATCTAGTAAAAGTT
>NC_134796.1:18382641-18385141 GCF_046742065.1 Oratosquilla oratoria
TTACTAACTTCCTCAATCCCTCCTCTGATCCTGCTATAAGCGCAGTGTCATCCGCAAACAACAGTTGGCTTATTTACCGCTTTTCTCCGTTTGATTTAACCATCTCCAATCCCTGACCCATTACCCTTGCATTTATCTCTCGCATCACCCCATCCATGTATAGATTGAATAGCCAGGGTGACATAACACATCCCTGACGAAGTCCCACCTTTACCTCAAACCACTCACTTTCTCCATTTCTAATCCTGATACACGCTCTACTACTCTAGTAAAAACTAATGACAGCTCCTAGAAGCTTTCCTCCTATCCCGTATATCTGCAATACCTCCCACAGTGCCTTCCTTTCTACCCTGCCATAAGCCTTTTCCAAATCCATAAAAGCCCAAAAACATCTTTACCTTGTCCTATAGCTTTCTCACATATCTGTCTAACCACAAAAATCCGATCTACACAACCTCTACCTGTCCCAAACCCACACTGTTACTCACCTCTGCTTCTCTCCCAATCCTCTCAATCAAGACCCTCGCGTAAGCCTTTCCAACTACACTTAATAAGCTAATCCCTCTGAAACTACTACACTCACACTTGTCCCCTTTTCACCATTGTAAAGTGGAACTATACAGGCACTCCTCCAGTCCTCCGGCACTTTACCCTCTCTTAAAATAAACATTAAATAATCTCACCAGCCAGGCAACCATCACTGTACCTCCTTTTTCTCAGACATTCTGGATGACATCCATCCAGATCAGGTGCCTTAACTGCTCTCATCATCTTAACAACTGCCTTCTCTTTATCCTTCATCCTCCATTTTCCTCACTCATCACGGTCACTTTCTTAGCACTTCCCACTGCAACCACCCCTCCCTCCCCATCCTCCTTCACATTTTGCAACTCCGTAAAAGATTCTGCCCATCTTCCTCTTAGAGCCTTCTCTTCCATTATCATCTCTCCATCTGCACCTTTTACCTTTTCTTCTCTATTTGATTCGCGTCCTCTTCCTCTCTTAATTTCTTTCCAAAACATCTTTTTCTTACTTTCAAAATGTTCTGTCATACTCTTACCCCATTTCACATCTGCTCTCCTCTTTGCCTCCTTTATCTTATGCTTTACTTCTCTTCTCTTTTCTTTGTACCTCTCATATGATTCCCTCTTCCTATTTTGTAACCAATCTGTGAAAGCTCGCTTCTTCTCTTCTACAAAGTTCTTTGCTTCCTCATCCCATCACTCACTACCCTTCCTTCTATTTCCTCCCATCCTTCTTGTTCCACGCACTATTTTTTCACACTTTGTAACTTCCTCCCTGAACCATCCTCATTCCTCCTCCACTCTTAGTTCTACTCTATCCTTCACTCCCTCCCATTCCTCTCTCAGCTTCTTGTACTCCTTCTCCTTTTCTTTCTCGTTTAACCCGTTCACTCTAAGCACCTCCCTACCTTTTGTCCTTTTCCTCTTTCTTCATCTATCCCCCACTCTCAACTCACCCTCCACCAGAAAATGACCCGATATTCCCCCACTCTCTAACCTTAGAACATGTACATCCTTAACTCTTTCTATTATACTCATATGCACCACTATATAGTCCACCAACGCTCCATCCACCACCCTTCCATCCACCACCCCCTACCATGTGCACTTATGCTTGACTTTCCTCTGAAACATTATACCTACCATCATCAACTCTTTCTAGACACATCTCCACCATCAACTCTCCCTATGAATCTTTCCTGGAACTCCACATTTCCCAACCACTCCGTATATTGGTTCATTTCCTACCATAGCATTAAGGTCTCTCAATACTACTACATTGATGTTTCTCTCAAATCCCTCCATGCACTCATTTAAATCTATAAAAAAAAATCCCTTTATTCTACGCTCTTCTCACTACCAGGCCCATATGCACTTACAAAAACCCACATCTCCTTTCCCAGTTTCAACTTCATCCACATTAACCTTGAAGAAACCTTCTTCCACTTCACTTCTCTCCCTCGCCTTCTCTTTACTCGTGATAACCTCCCAACTACATTCCCAAACTCACATTCGCCCATCCCCCTCAGCTTAGTTTCACTCAAGGCCAACACATCCACCTTTCTTCTCGCAAAAATACAGCCTGTCTCTTCCCTTGTTACTATGTATCAGGTTTTCATTCTTTGCTTGTATGCCTTATTTGTTACCCCTAACTCTGTTTTGTACCAAAGTCCAGTTAATCAATGTTTTCAAAATATTTCCCATTGAATATTTTTTTCTCCAAAAGTACCAGCAATATACTTGGCGACATCAAATATCTATCAGTTGTATATATAGTGTTTCCTTTACTGAAAATTATCCACTGCTTACAGTGATGCATTCATGTGTCAAAGCTGCTCTATAGTTTATGATAACTATAAATGAGTTAATGTTCCAGTTAAAAGGAATAAAATCCTTTCTAGAAATTAAGACCCGAATGACAAAAACAAGAGGATTAAGGTAAACAGTATACATGTGCGTCTTCAATAATCTTTTTA
>NC_134796.1:18412641-18425141 GCF_046742065.1 Oratosquilla oratoria
CATAAATGAACGACCGGAACGTTGAACAGCATTGGTCTCTAAAGAACTGGCGGGATGTAATATCGACATTGCTGCACTGAACGAAACCCGCTTCTCTGGTAAGGGTAAGCTCGAGGAAGACGGCTCTGGGTATACCTTCGTCTAGAAAGGAAAAGATGAAACGGAGAGAAGAGAGCATGGCGTCGGGTTTGCCATCAAAACCAGCTTTTTCGTGACCATCAAATGACATTGAAAGCTATCAGTGAGCGCCTCATGACTCTCCGCGTCCCTTTACCAGACAACAACTTCATGACACTCATTTCGTCCTACGCACCAACTCTGGATGTTGATGAAGGCCTGAAGAACCATTTTTATCAAAAATTGAATAACACCATCAGAATAGTACCACGAAGCGACCATCTGCTGCTTGAAAATTTCAATGCGAGAGTTGGGTAGGACCACCAACTGTGGGAGAACAATATTGGAAAAGAGGGCATCGGAAACTGCAATGCAAATCGCTTTCTCCTGCTGGGCCTCTACGCAGAACGCAGCTTTTCCATCACTAACACCATGTACCGCTTAGCAAATCGATATAAGACTATGTGGCAACATACGAGGTCAAAGCACTGGCACATGTTGGACTATGTTATTGTCCGACAAAGTGATAAAAAGTACGTTCGTGTTACCAAGGCTGTCCTTGGCGCTAATGACTGTTGGACAGACCATCGTCTAGTAGTCTCACGCCTGACGCTTGTCGTTCGAAGGAAACTGAGGGTCGGCTCCCAAGAACCATCAAGAAGGAAATATGACATCTCAAAGCTTAAAGATCCAGCCTATAGCACCACCTATGAGAAAAGAGTCTATCAAGACCTCGCCACCACTCCTACCAGCAATAATCTGGAGGAAGAATTGACCTTTATTAGCAATATCATCAGAAATGCTGCCAAGGACACCATTGGTTACAACAAGAAGAAGAACCAGGACTGGTTTGACGAAAACGACAATAAGATCTGTCGCCTTATACATGCTAAATGCATGGCCCGATTGACCCATGAGCAGGACACGCGATGTCAACGCAAGAAAGCATGCTATCATAACCTAAAAAAAACTATGCCAGACTAAATTGCGAGAAATTAAAAACCAATGGTGGATACAAAAGGCTGTCGAACTTCAACATTACGGTGATAACAGGGACCTTAGGAATGTCTATGCAGTTACAAAAAACTTTATGGCCCAGTACGTTCCTCAGTAGGCTCCCTGCTTTTTGCACTCATCAACCATCTGGACCGATCCGACAGACATCCTTGAGCGTTAGAGAGATCACTTCTACCAATTGCTGAATCGGCCATCGACAGCTGCAGATGACTTCTTGAAAAATGTCCAGCAGCATCCAGTCCAACTTTGTATGAATGAATCTCCAACATTTCTGGACTTGGAGAAAGCCATGAATCAAATGAAGGCCCGAAAATCACAAGGCCCAGATAATATCCCTTATCGAGCTCCTGCAGTACGGAGGAATGTCACTTAAGGCCAGGTTGCACAGTCTCATCCTCAAGATATGGACAGTCCATCAAGTTCCAAAAGATCTCAGAGATGCGGCCATCATCACCCTTTTTAAAGAATTATATTGAAAGCTCTGCGGTAATTATCGAGGGATTTCACTGCTCTCCGTTGCAGGGAAGATATTTGCAAGGATCCTGCTAAGCCGACTCAAGGAAATGGCAGAGCGGATTCTGTCAGAATCACAATGCGGCTTTTGTGTATCCCATGGAACCACTGGCATGATCTTTTGCGCAAGATAACTGCAGGAGAAAAGTCAGGAACAACAAAAAACTCCCTTCATAGTTTTCTATAACTCGGAGAAAGCCTTTGACCGCGCACCAAGAGCTGTCATGTGGAGGGTTTTCAAAAGTTTTGGTTGTCCGGACAACTACATCTCTCTGGTCTAAGCCCTATATGAAAACACCTCTGGACGTGTACTCTATCAAGGAAAGTTGTCCGAAGAATTTGAGTTCATAATAGGTTGAAACAAGGTTGTGTCCTGGTTTCAACACTCTTTGCCTTGTATCTTACTGCAATGATGTATGAGATTCCATCTGACAACCCAGGCGTTGACACCAGGTATCGACTTGATAGTGGGCTGTTCAACTTGGCCAAATTCCGCTCCAAACAACTAACAACCATCAAAACCCTCACGGAACTGCAGTATGCGGATGACAATGCTACCTTCTGCCACTCAGCTGATGATCTACAACAGTCAGTCAATAACTTCACTGCAGCTTATCAACGTTTCGGGATGAGCGTGAGCATACAGAAGACCAAAGTTCTTGCACAACCGGATCCAAGAACAGCCCTGCCAGAATTTGACATCACAATTTCTGGTACATCGCTCGGGCAAGTCGACCAATTCTCTTATCTTGGCAGCTTACTTACCTCCAAGTGCAACTCTGAAAAGTACATAGAACATCGAGTTGCAGCTACCTATGTCGCTTTTGGGAAGCTGTGACGACGGGTTTTCGACAACAAAGATCTTACCAGAAGAACGAAACTAATGGTTTATGAAGCCGTCGTTGTCTCCACTCTGCTATGAGGCTGCGAAGTATGGACACTTTATCGCAGAGATCTGAAGAAACTTGAATGCTTCAATCAACAGAAGCTCCTATCCATGTTGTGCATTAAGTGAAAGGACCACACCACCAGCAATGAAGTCCTTTCCCGTGCCAAGAGCCAAAGCATGGAGTCTACCATCATGAGGCATCGATTTTGCTGGTCCGGTCAAGTCGCTAGGATGCCAGAAACAAGACTGCTCCGGCAAATTCTCTTTAGCGAGTTGGCCACAGGAGGACGCCCCCGTGGCCGTCCCATCCTAAGGCATAAATACAAGCTAAGGGCCACCTTGAGGTCTACCACAATTCAGCCAGAGGTCTCCAGTGACCACTCAATCTGGTGCAACACAATTCGGGATCGAACAGAGAGGTTCGAGACCATGCGAAAGGAGAGAGACGTGGAAAAACGTCAACTTAGAAGACTTCGTCTCGCCGCCCCTCGTACTCCCCCGTACATCCAGTGCCCGTCATACCCCAGAAAGATCTACACCAGAATTGTACTACACAGCCATCTTAGACACCATAAATAGGAGGAAACGTTATGCCCCAGAAAGCTCTACACCAGGATTGGACTACACAGCCATCTCAGACACCATAAATACGAGGAAGCGTGGTATCATCAGACTACGATGCATCGCCGACGATATATATATATATATATTTATATATATATATATATATATATATACATATATACTTATATATATACATATATATATATACATATATATATATATATATATATATATATATATATATATATAAATTCTCTAATTTGTTTGTACTTCCTACTTTCTCTGCCGATTCCCTAATGATATTCACTAAATTCAAATTAATATCTTTCACGAAGTTCTAAGCTACAAATGACCTAATTAAAAGAAGGACCATGCAGATTAAAAGCAGGAGAGACGAAACAGAAAGAACAGAACTAAAAAAGCTTATCAACAAAAGGCAGAGATTAGAGAAAAGAAAGAGAAACATGGGTAAATAGAGGAAACTATTCGGAAAGGTAAAAGTATTAAAGGGAAAAAGCGCAGACATGCTTTAGGAAGAAAGTAAATGATATGTTCGAAAGATAGAAATGGAGAAATCATTAAATGCAGAGACAGAATGCTAAAAAGAGTAGAATAATTTTACCAAGAGCTTTACTCGTCGAAGACCGTAGTTGAGTCAGAAAATTCATGTGTAGACGTTAGTAGTGTACCAGAGATTACAAAGGAAGAAGTAGAATTTCCTCTAGAAACTATGAAACGAGGAAAAGCACCTAGGAAAGATGGTATATCGATAGATCTGTTGAAAGACGTAGGTAAATTAGTTAATATTAAATTAGCTCAGTTGTACACCCAGCACTTACGTCAAGAAAGCGTTCCTGAAACGTGGTGCAATGCTATAGTGATTTTACCTCATAAAAAAGGAGACCAAAAAGACCTTAGTAACTATCGACCGATTAGTTTGCTATCAAATATGTATATAAAGTATTCTCCAAGATACTTACAAATAGGCTAAGTCAAGTTTTAGATGGAAACCAACCGAGAGAACAGGCAGTCTTTAGGAGTAGATATTCGACTCTAGACCACTTGCAGGCGATAAACCCACTAATCGAAAAAACAACAGAATACAATATACCTCTGTGTTTAGCTTTTGTAGATTACGAGAAGGCCTTTGACTCGGTAGAACAAATAGCATTACTAAACTCGCTACGCAAGCAGGGTACAAAACAGATCGTAAGTTTTAGAAGAAAAAAATATATGAGAAAGGTACCGCTATAATTCGATTACATAAAGATACAAAAAAGATCAAGATCGAGAAAGGAGTACGGCAAGACGATACAAATCCTCCCAGCCTATATGCTATATACAGTTTGCTTGAAAGATACTTTCAGAAGATTGAGTTGGGAAAAGAATGGTTTAAAGATGGCGAATATTTGAACCACCTAAGATTTGCGGATGAAATTATTCCTAATTCAGAAAGAGCAGAAGATTTGCAAGATATGCTGAGCATATCAAAGTAGGTTTAGAATTAATAAGAATAAAACCAAAGTAATGTTCAACACGAAAGTTCAAAGTAAAGGGATTGTAATCGATTGTGAGTCTTGAAGAAGTTGAGAAGTATAATTGTTTAGGGCAGATAGTGAAAGTGACGAAAGATTATGATAATGAAATAAAAAGGAGCATTGCAATTGGTTGTAAAGTGTTTGGGTAAATGTAATACAATCCTGAGAGGCTCTCTACAATCAATGCAGTGTGCCAGCAATAATCTACGGGTGTGAGACTTGGACACTAACGAAGGCGATGGAAACAAAACGAAGGACAGCACAAAGGAGAATGGAGAGATCAATGATGGGAATAACGCCGAGAGACCGAAAGAGAACAAGTCGGGAAGAGAGTAGACTAGAGTGAAAGATATTGTGGAGGTGGTAAAATAGAGGAAATGGAATTGGGCAGGTAAGTTAGTGCGAATGACTGATGAGCGATGGAGCAAGTGTGTTACTGAGTGGACGCCGCGAGATAGGATGCGTGGAAGAGGGAGACCAGATAAAAGGTGGAGACATGAGATCGAGAGGTTTGCAGGAGTGACGTGGCAGAGGATGGCGCGGTCGTGTGAATCATGGAATGCCATGAAGGAAGCCTTTGTTCAGCAGTGGACTCAGGATGGCTGATCTGATATATATATATATATATATATATTTGGATGATGGAGAACATATATACAGGGGAAGGCTCGGAACCCTATACACTCTAACGGTTCGTTCGCGTAGAACTTCTTCAGAGAGTGTATGTAGAACTGCAATTGGAGTTTATGTACTAAATCTAATTATCTTTTCGGACACTTGGGAAAGGTCGTTTTTCTCCGCACATGATGATAGGACAAAGAGTGGTATAGTAATAGGATTTTTTCTCAGGGCACTACGAATCTGTAGTAATGAATACCTAGAAGGCGAATTTGATTACATTATGAAAACCTTTGACAAACTTGGATATCCAGAGGAAATGTTGAAAATAACAAAAAGAAAAGCAATAAATATTTACAATCGCGGAAAGAAAGAGAGAAATGATAAAAATAAAAATAATACAAATTTTATATCAGTACCTGGCTCAGAAACGTCACCAATAATAGACAAATATTTAACAAAATCGGGTATAAACATAGCTAAAATAACTAACAAGAGGATAGGTGATTTAATAAAGACTTCTGAAAAGAGAACCAATTCCGAAAACAGCGTCGTATACAAAATCCCGTGCAATAGTTGCTCAATGGCTTATTATGGCGAATCGTCAAGAGGATTAGAAAAAAGAATTTATGAACATAAAAACGACATAAAAGCACATAGGACATCTAATTCTTTAGTGGTTCATGCGGAAAAATTCGATCATTTGCCAAACTGGAGAGAAGCTGAGGTGCTACATAAAGGTTTTGATAAATTCACTAGAAGAATTGTTGAATCAGCATATATTTCTACTAATAATTCATCGAATCATCGAGGAGGGTTTATCAATTTAGCTAAAGAAACTAGTATTTTAATTCTAAAACACGCCAGAAAAACGACCTTTCCCAAGTGTCCGAAAAGATAATTAGATTTAGTACATAAACTCCAATTGCAGTTCTACATACACTCTCTGAAGAAGTTCTACGCGAACGAAACGTTAGAGTGTATAGGGTTCCGAGCCTTCCCCTGTATATATGTTCTCCATCATACAAATAATTTGTCTAAAATACTTATCAATATATATATATATATATATATATATATATATATATATATATATATATATATATATATACATACATATACATATACACATATACAGTATATATATATATATATATACACTCTTATATATATGTATATATATATATATATATATATATATATGTATATATATATATATAAGTATATATATATATATGCATATATATTTATATATATACATATATATATATATATATACACTCGTATATATATGTATATATATATGTATATATATATATGTATAAGTATATATATATATATATATATATGTATATATATACATATATATTTATGTATATACAGTATATACATATATATATATATGTATATATATATGTATATAAATACATTATATATATATATATATATATATAACTATTTTTGCAGAAACCACCGAAAAAAAAACAGATACCCAACGTTTTCGTCTATTAATAGAAGAAAACGTTCGGTATCTGTTTTTTTTTTTCAATTACACTGTGGTTTCTGTAAATATATATATATATATATATATATAATATATATATATATGTATATATATATATATATATATATATATATATACACATATACATGTTCCTAGCTTCTCTACTACTTTATGTATATATATTTCCTCCTATGTCTCTGTAACTGTGTATTCCTTGATAATGTCTTAAATAGACGAAAACGTTCGGACTAAGCTTCTTATTTCCCAGTGTTTTTTCTGCATATATATATATATATATATATATATATATATATATATATATATATATATATATATATATATATATATATATATATCAGGACATATCTGGTTGAAAAATTAATCTGTTGCTGTATTTATGATCTTCTTACTAGTACTTATCATGTTTCTTATTGCAAACTTCTGCGTAGAATTAGCATTGAGACACATGTGCAATATATTAGGGGGAAGCAGCCCTCTGATAAAGAGATACTCGTAGATACCCAAGTCATTTTGTGTATCCAGGCTAATTACCCATCACTTAAATGTGAGGATAGAAAGTGCTAAAAATAACGCAGCTTTCGATATTGTTGAGCTTACAAACTATTTGGATACTGAAAGACTGCATTCTATAATTAGTCCTTTTATTTGAAAAGCCGAAGGAAAAAGTGAAAGAAAGAATTCGTTAGAGAATCTTGGAAGGAAAGAAATGTAGAAATAAGTTAAGGAAATTATCCAAGAAGTGCTTGAGGAACATTTAGACGGAAGGCGACAGCACGAAAGATGCATTCAGGGTAGTTGGTGTGTGTAAAACAGCAGGGGCTCGAGGGAAGAACACTTGATCTGGACATTTGAGTATGTCCCGATTCACATTTTACGATGTCTCTAATAATCCTTCTGACTCCCTTGCGGGTGATTTATTCAGCTCACAGAATCTAGTCATGTGGGTGGGGGAAAGGGGGAGGTGGAGAAAGGGAAGATGCTCGGTGGAATCAAATCGACTGGCTCTATGCACTTCATTCTTTACAGGAAGAGGTTCCCTGAGATGAATAACATGTCTTTGTGTCATATCTTTGGATGTCATCAGTAACATGGTTAAGCGGTAGAGTTAATCGAGATTTTCGCTCGAAATATTTTATTAACATTGAAACGGTCTTTGGCTTTTCTGAATTAAATAGAATCGTCTACAGTCAGTATCATCAATATGTATGGATGTCCCAAATGGATTATCAGAAAGATTAGACAATCAGATTAGCATTCGGGTTAATCAACATAGATTTTAACTTTTGCACACCAAGTGAAAGTGAGTGGGTGCTTTTGACTTTCCTACCTCCATTATATGGGAAGATGTCATTGGTATATAGATATCGATGAACACCGGGTGTTGTATTGCGACATTAGGTAAAGTAATGATCGTGCTGAATATTATACCTAGAGCTAATATGTGGAGGGAACATCTTAAACAGGTGCTAGCCTGTCAACATGAGAGCTGAAGAGCTCATAACTCGCTCACAAGAATGGAAGAACGAGGTTATCTATAAGATTAACGTGCGTTTTCTATACAGTGGGCTCTCTGTGCAATTTACAAATGTCGAAGTGAAACAAAAAATGGTAAGAAATAAAGAAGTTATCTTTCTTACAAGTTTTTCTTTCACTCTGACTGGGTTTTTTGTGTGAATTGTAATATTATACATTCTTTTACAAAAGTTTTCCTAAGAGACTCTGGCTCAAAGTGGGGGTTCTTTGGATGCTATCTCAAAGTTAGAAACGTTGTTAAAAAAATGTCCTAAACTGAATTTTTTTGTGAATGACCTTCATGTCTTCCTGAGATCTGACCTAATACATCGACATTTGCTGAAACATTTCACGGGTCACCACACGAGTAATTAGTATCATGTTACCATAGTGATACCATAAGAACTTTACTATTTCTTATTAACTATTGTACAACTTTAAACACTTTCTCCAACACACATAAGCTGTAAATACGATTGGTTCTCACTATGAATTGTGCCCAATTTCAACTAATCTCCACTGACCAACTAGTCAATAGGCTTATGTGAAACATGGTAATGGGATAATTGAGACCAATCAAAGACCACCTTGCAAGCAGTACAGGAAATCTGCGTGAGTACTTTTTTTTCAACTTGCGTATGAATACTACTGTAAGATGTACAAATGGGCGAGAATAGTAATAAAATGTTTAAGTAAATAATTTTTAATATTCAATCGGTGTTTTTACCTAATCTAACCTAGCCTAATTTAGCCTAGCAATAGCCTAACCTCATCCTACATGAAATTATTTTCTATCTTTCCAGTTTCATGTGAATGTCATTAAAAGACGTGGAAAGGGATGGAAGTAGTCGTATTTTTCAAAGTAAACTATTATCAATATTCTATCAGTTTTGTGACCTAATCTGACCTTACCTAGCCTAGCTTATCCTAGCCCAACCTAATCAGATTCAGTTAGTCAACGTTGAAGTGATTCGGGAAAAGAGAAAGGAATAAAAGAAGAGAAATTCTTAAAAGGTGAATAAGAAAGCCATAGCTGCTTCATGTAAGGAGAGTATAACAGGATTAGAAATATGACAGAAAAAACTGACAGTGTGTTAGACGAAATAAAGGATAAATAATTTGGTGTAGATGTCATCTTTAGTGGAAAGTGTGTAGTAATTATCGAACAACGACAGTTTAATGGGAGATTGTATCTTCTCTGAAGTAAACAGCGCACAATTACATATGGAAAATCAATACTGAAGATCAAAACAGCTTTTGGTTTATGGTTTGGTGGACATAATAAAATAATGATGGATATTGGTGCATTGAGTATAATGGGTGGAGTTATAGTGATTTATGTAATTGTGAAAATGAGATAAAACTTAGTGGATACAGGAATATGTAGAAGTAATACCAAATATTGATGGGAGAGTAAGAGAAAGCGTAATTGAGACTGGAACCAAATACAAAAAGATAGTTCATAAAGGGAAGAGAGGATGTGATGAACAGAAATTCGCATTGACGTAAATATGTTTATCTATATATGAAAAAAGAATTCTTTCCCCTCACAAGGAAAGCTGCCAGCCAAAACATGCACCCTCCCTCCATCTATCCCGCTCCCATTTGATTCCCTTTTGTAAACCTTTTACCTCCATCAGGATGAAGAGCCACAGGGGTGAGGGGTGAGGGGGGGGGCTGTGCAGTCGTTTTTTTTTCTCACTCTCCCCCCCCAAAAAAAAAACTGCCCCCCCCCCAAAAAAAAAAAAAAAAAAACCGTGGCTCTTCATCCTGATGGAAGTAAGAGGCTTGCCTGCGTCAAAAGCAACGTAGCAAAACAGCACTTCCACAGCAGAGCCTCATAACAAATGTTGGTTGTTTACCCATACTGAAGTAAATAGATAAAAAGAATCATTGGAGGAGGAAGAAAGGTGTTTACAGCCGTCTTGTATTTGGAGAAAATTTCTAAGGTTTAAGAAGGAAACAAACAAGAACTGGTTTACCAATAGAGTGGTTAACGAATGAAATAGACTTAAAGAATTGGTTGTTTTAAGAATGTAAGAGAAGATTAAATAACTTTATGGATAAGAATGACAGGTGGTAATGGACATGGAACTTCCCAATGTAGGCCTTGTTGTCTCTTGCGGCCTCTTCCTATCTTATGTTTATGTTAATGCAAAAACAATGTGGAAAACTCTAAAAATGTTAGAAAAGGTAATGAGGATTGTATGTATATATGTGTGTATGTATGTATGTATGTATGTATGTATGTATGTATGTATGTATGTATGTATGTATGTATGTATGTATGTATGTATGTATGTATGTATGTATGTATGTATGTATGTATGTATGTATGTATGTATGTATGTATGTATGTATGTATGTATGTATGTGTGTATGTATGTATGTATGCATATATGTATGCATGCATGTATGTATGTATGTATGTATGTATGTATGTATGTATGTATGTATGTATGTATGTATGTATTTATGTATGTATGTATGTATGTGTGTGTGTATATATGTGTGTATGTATGTATGTATTTATGTATGTATGTACCTATGTATGTGTGTGTGTGTATGTGTGTATGTATGTATGTATGTATGTATATATGTATGTATGTATGTATGTATGTATGTATGTATGTATGTATGTATGTATGTATGTATGTATGTATGTATGTATGTATGTATGTATGTATGTATGTATGTATGTATGTATGTAAGTATGTATGTATATATATATATATGTATGATGTATGTATGTATGTATGTATGTATGTATGTATGTATGTATGTATGTATTTATGTATGTATGTATGTATGTATGTATGTATGTATGTATGTATGTATGTATGTATGTATGTATGTATGTATGTATGTATGTATGCATGTATGTATGTATGTGCGTGTGTGTGTGAGTGAGTGAGAGTGATTCGCTATGGTCATGAATCACGTGCTGGACTTGTGATAATTAGTACCCTCCCTGATGAGAACGTCATGGTACGTATGGTCCGATCTCTGGGCGATGATATGGCCTTACACATACGAAACTCATTCCGCTCTTTTTGTCGAAAGGAGATAATAACGACTTGCAGTGTTTTTACGTTTCTCAAGACTTGGGAGTATTGATCTCTGTTCTGCTGAGTTGGCAGGCCAAGACAGTAATCACTACAGAAAAATTCTCGCGCGTTTTTTTTTTTTTTTTGGGGTGGGGGGGGGGTGGGGGGGTGGGGGGGGGGGGGGGAGGATGAGAGTGAACGTCCATGTGTCTTCCAGTGTGTATGGATGAACAGAAATGTATTTTTCTATTTCTGTGTATGTTTACAGTGCTATATGTATGTATGTAATGCGTTTGTGCATGCATGCATGCATGTGTACATGAAATTGTCCATAGACTGTGTAATGATATTGTTTAGCCATGCGCTGTAACATAGCTCTCCAATTATATTATTCATTAGTTTGTCCAAAATATCCCTCCCGTTTATGCGGCGGATGAAATCGACCTACCCAATGCGACCGTCCACGAACAGCGGTTACCCTAATCGAGGCTAGTTTTGGACCTAACCACGAAAAAAGAAAAAAAAAAAAAAATGTCTTGTGACCAGCATCGAGATTCTCATCAGGAAGCCTTCTGAGCGGGATCTTCCATCCCGGTGGTGTTGGATTAACGGAGAACCTTAGAGGCGGCGACGATGTAGTACTTCGATCGCGTCAGCAGACGTTCTTCCCTCACCACCTCGAAGGGAACGAAGAGGAGCGAGCCAGAGGTTATTAGAGTTCATCCGAGCACGGCCTTCTTCTTTGTGTTGGCCCTTGTTATTCTTCGACTCTTTCTCTCTCTCTCTCTCTTTCTCTTTCTTCTTCTTCTCCTTTTTCCTCTTCTTCCTCTTCCTCTTCCTCCTCCTCTTCCTCCTCCTCCTCATCTTCCTCCTCCTTTTCCTCTTCTTCCTCCTCTTCCTCCTCTTCCTCCTCCTCCTCCTCCTCCTCTTCCTCATCTTCCTCCTTTTCCTCTTCCACCTCTTCCTCCTCTTTCTCCTTTTCTTTCTCTTCCTCATCTTCCTCCTCCTTTTCCTCTTCCTCCTCCTCTTCCTCTTAATTTCTTCTTTGCTTCCTCCATCGCTCAAGTCCCTGAACACCGCCTTCTTAGTTCAACTAGATCCTTGAGGTCTCTCCACCTTAGTCCCTGCAGTCATAGGTGGAGACGTTACACACGCCATCA
>NC_134796.1:18435141-18455141 GCF_046742065.1 Oratosquilla oratoria
TCAGGCCCACCATCCAACTCCCACGCAGTGAGAAGTGAGAAACCTCTGGAAGGGCAAAGACCTATCAGTTGTGGCAAGCCGCAGAGTGGTTTTTAGGTCGATGTTGGGTCGCCTCCCTGCTTGGCCTGGGCTATCGGGACCAACGCGCCATAACACGCAGCGGGTCCCGGAAATCGAACTCACGACCACCTGTTCATGAGTTCGACACGGTATCCACTGGGTTAGTGCGCGATCCTCGGTAATTAGAGAGTATAAATAGCAGGCTGTGGTTCACACAAACTTCTCAAGTCATTCCAGGCCGACGCTCGGAACCCTCAACTCGTTGGGCCAATTCATCTACCTCAGTCGGAGTTTGTACCACTTTTCCCAGGGCAACTTTTTAAACCTCTCGTCGTATTTACTACACTCCAGTACTAAAGACCTCTTCACGTTTCAACAGAACGAAGAGACAGAGGTGTAAATGCTATCAGCATTTTTATGAGATTGGCCTACACTTATAAACTATTTTGAATGGATAAGAAAGATAGGGTCACCACATAAATAGCGATGGAAATTAACCAGTTGCGGCTGTTGGGCCCTTTTGTTAGAGAGCTGCGCCTCGTTGCACTGCTTTTGACCTAAGCACTGTGGCAGGGTACAGAGCTACGTTTTGCTAGCGTATGTTGTGAAGTGCTGACAGGATTCCGGGATGGATAGTGAGGATATTTTCCTGTCCGACATCTGCTTTGCATGATCACCATTCGCCTGTTGTTCTTGTTCCCACGGACATAGGTGTGACGAAGAAGTGCAAATAGTAGCAACACAGATGTCGTAGGGCGTACAGAATAGCATGAAAGATCCGAGTGTTTAATCCCGATAACCTTATCACTAAACACCAAACTAAAAAATTAACTGGAGATAGGTGAATATGTCCCGGGAACTTTTTTTTGTATAATATTTTGATCATTTACTTATTCCATTTAATTTATTTATCTATCTATTTATTTATCTATCTTTTATTTTCTACCTATTAATTTACTTATTTGTTTATTTATTTATTTATTCATTTATCTATTCATCCTTTTTTAACATAGATAGTAAAGTTGGGTTACTTTGTGCAGTAATCTGTGAGACATTGAGGGAGTGGCTTACACATTTTAAGTGAATCCCAGATAAGACAACAGTCGATAGTTGTAGATGTGGGCAAAGAGCGCCAATTAAATATGTTGAATATTAGAAAAGGGGAATATATGAACGTTTGTAATAAAAATAGAAACACTAGGACTCCACTGTTTTATATGTTGGTAGACAGAAGGATAAAAGGTAGGGTACTGCGTTTAAACGCACTTAATCTGGAGTGGCTGCTCATTCACATATAGAGGTGGTGAGGAGTCTACATCAGGAGGCGCTGAGTAGCTATTCCCTAAGCCGTCACCTTTGCCTCGTGTACTTAGGCTGTTGGGATAGGTAACATCTGTCATTCTTGGGAATCGGAGAAGGATTCGGGATTCGAACCCACAACTAAGCGAATGCGAGACTAACACGTCCCTGACTACGCCATCAGGTGAAACTAATAATGAACTGGCAACTAAATGAAAAGAGAAAGGAAACAAAGTGAAAGATGAGAATGAGGGCATCGGCAACAAGAATGTGATCCCATGACACAAAACCTAGGAAGTTGATTTTTGAGTATTCTTATACAAGAACTTCTTCGTATTTCCATGATAAATTCTCGAATTTCCCTTATCTTGATGTCAACCTAAATATCGATGACCTTCAAGCACGTCAGCAGCTTGGACCGATACACCTCCACTCACATATCTTCTACTTCTGTCTTCACCACCCTGACGCTGTTATAAGATATTCAATTCAAACAACGAATGGGAAGGAGGTGTCACAGATCGTGTTAGTGCAAAACCTCAATCATCCTTGACTCCCAACCGAGTGGATGACCCCGAGAAGGATTCCAAGTGGAATGATATGACAGTTAACATTAGGGTGATCTACAAAGAGTGCAAGAAATGTATCAGCAAAGGCTATATCGTGGTTGTTGCCACCGCATATTATGGTTCCCAATACGGCCGCTGTTCCAGTCCAATGCATGAGAATGCTCTGGGAAGAAGTTTGAAGCGTCTTTACCCCGACTGAACAGCTTTTTCATGTCATTGTCTGCGTACTGGAAAGAAAGGACGCATAGCTTTGTCCAGCACCACTCGTAGTCCCATGATCTCCTTGAGTACCTCCGCATCAGCTACATCAATCAAGGTTTGAAAACTACGTAATCTACAAGTAGCATCAATCGAAATGCAAGCCACCGTTCGATGAGGGCACGAGCATTTAGTATCAGGTCTAAATTAGATGTCTTGAGAATGTAGTCTTATGTTCGATGACTAGGTTTGGTAGAAGGCTGTCCCTTGTTTGTATCATGAGAACATGTGCAAAGACCTTACTAGGTATATCAAACAATGTTACACTCGATTAAGTTCTTGCAACCATGTCGAATACCTTTTCTTATTCATGTTACGGTGACAAGACCTCAATTCCAGACTTCGGGATGTTCTTTGTCTGCAACCTGGGTGCAGTCACCTTGCAGACACCACGGGTTATAGCGTTCTAAACCCCCCACCCCTCATCCTTGCCACCCAAACGTTGAAGAACTCTTTAGCAATGCCGCAGATTCCAGCATTCCTTGTCGTCAGCCTGGGGAGCAATGTCCTGATATCGTCGTTGAGAGACATGCCTACCTTGATGAACGATCAGGAGTAGACATAGCATAACTATAACAAAGAATATGTAAACAGAAACTATTCGAAGCATTATGCATATTCTATATTTCTCATAAAAAATGTAGCCTTCTCCATATATTCAAAACTATTACCAATATACATACATATATATATATATGTATATATATATATATATATATATATATATATATATATATATATATATATTATATGTATATATGTATATACATATACATATATATATATATACATATATATATATACATATACATATATATATATATATATATATATATATATAAAGTATGGGGAATAAAAAGTTATATATTCTAGATGTGTTGTGTATTCTTCAGTATCAACCATGTTCAAAGTCTTTATTTGGCAGTGTTTAGAGTAAGACAGATATAGGTTAGAGTTGGAAGTTTTATGTCAAACATTTAGATAAGATATAATAGGACTAAATGAGATAAAATGAGTATTCCTGCAATGTCTTACTATTAAACAACAACTAGGAATTATAAATCAATAACAAATGATTGTTGAAGACTGTCAAAAATTTAACAATGGCGTATTACTTTTACCATTAGAATATCATACCAATTAAGTAAGATTATATACCTTTAACTAGAATAGAATATCAGAAGAACGTCAACCTGTTGAAGTTCTTTGGTAATTATAAAGTAAGTAACCCCATTTAAGAGGTTCACTGAGGCCGTTAGAAAGTGATTATCTTCAACAGCAGCTTTCTGGAACATCAAGTTGAATTCTAGTACGGCAGTATATACCTAAAATAAAAGTGTTGAGTATTCCATTACTGGAGAGCTGCTGCTGTTGTTTATTATTCATATTATCATTATCATTATTACAGTCGTCGTCGTTGTCGTCGTCGTCGTCGTCGTCGTCGTCGTCGTCGTCGTCGTCGTCGTCGTCGTCGTCGTCGTCGTCGTCGACCGTCATCATCATCATCATCATCATCATCATCATCATCATCATCATCATCATCATCATCATCATCATCATCATCATCATCATCATCATCATCATCATCATCATCATCATCATCATCATCATCATCATCATCATCATCACCAAATATCCCTATTAGCTCGTGGAGCTCTTTCTCTTCCGAAATACTTCTTACATAACCATTCCATTCAGCTTTTAGATTGGCCCTTGACTTGGTTCATTTCCTTGGTCAGGATCCCATTACCACAAGGACGCTTTTTGTAGCTTTTCATGATGAGAACTACTTATTCTCGCAAGATGACCTTAGTCGTGTCCAGCATTTGCCTCAAAGCTAGAGTTTCTTAAAGAGTTCCATAGTTCTTTGGAGCCCTTGAAGAACCAGACACTAAGAAGGAGGTTCTAGTTTCGGATGTTATTATCATGGCTAAGTTTTAATTTTCGGTTTAATTTCGGGTTTCATTTTCAGGGTTCAATTTCAGGGTTAAATGTCAGGTTATAGGTTTCAGCTTCATGTGTCAGCTTCTGCATTCAGGTTTAGTTTTCAGTTCTAATGGCGGGGTAGAACTAAGGTAGAAGTATATGATGAGATCTGAGATTTTGGCAAGCTTGTAATCCATCACGAAGAATTTTTGTTTCAGTAAAAGAACATCTTGGTCTGCAGACTCTTCCAGCAGTTGGAAACCGAATCATGATCGGTATCCTTCACATGACCATGTCGTTGCTTTGAAACCTTTGAACTATTGAATGTACACACACACACACACACGCACGCACACACACTCATGCACACACACACACACACACACACACACACACACACACACACACACACACACACACACACACACACACACACACACACACACACACACACACACACACACACTCACACACACACACACACACACACACACACACACACACACACACACACACACACACACACACACACACACACACACACACACACACACACACACACACACACACACACACACACACACACACACACACACACACACACTTAATACAATATCTTATATTGTTAGTATTCTTTCATTAGCCACCCTCATATATATGGTGGCATCGTAAAACAATATTGTGAACGTTTCTTTTGTAATTACTTATTTCGGAACGCTACGTTGAACTTTGAACATTCGAGAACTCTGGCTATCCAGTTTCGTGGCATTCTGTGTCTGTTTTCTCTCCCCTTTTTCTCCCTTTCTTTTGCAGCCAAGTCACCCAGGTGATTATATTCAGTGCCATTGGAACAATTCATACCAGTGACTTGAAACGAAATTTTGCCTACATAAGCGCAAGAACAGTTGTCTTTTGGACACGCCAAGTGATTTTCTTTTATAGTCCCACGTGGTTTTCCCTGTAACAGTGCATCGGCTCTATGAACTTTCTATCATAGCCATCTCCGTTCGTCACTGAATTACCTCTTGTTCCTGAGTGCGTCATCTGGAGCCCCAATGGGATAGGATTCCTATCGGACAGTGAATTGCGCTCGCTGCTTTATCAGGTGACTAGCCCTTTTTAGCGTTTTTCATTGTACTCAGGCTTGTACTATTTTGTTGTTGTTGTTGTTGTTTCTGCATGCAATACCATATCATATTCTGGTTATGGTGAATTAATTAATATAATTACATTTTTGGTCAGGCGTGTTGCCTTAGCGGCCATGTTTGTTTCCATCGTGACGTCATTTCATGGCGGTCACGTTTTCTTTGTTTATTAGAAATTTTATTTCCTACGATTCTTTCATTGTGGATATTGAAATTGTGATTCATATAGTAGTGTATCTACGTGCATTTTTTGAGAAAAGTTGTATTAATAACTTTTGCTTTGTGTATCAGGACGAATATTATTGTTTACGTTCTTTCAGGCTATTTTTTCGATTCGAGGAGTGAATCATTGAGCTCGCCATTATTAACTCTGTGTATTTTCTTTGTTTTGACTTTGATATTATTACGAAGTGGGTTGTTGCCTTGTATCTCTTTTAAAATGTCTAAACAGAAGGTACTGTCTTTTCTTCATTCCCCAGATCTATCTGCCACAATGGCTCATACTTTCACATCATTACATCAGGATCTTTCTATTCTTAAATTTTCTGGTTATGAACCCCAATATAAAGCTAGTGATTTGATTCGTCAGTGCGAAGATTGTATATTGTAAATACTAACATTTCAACGGGGTCTGAGAAAATTTCTTTCGTGGGGTCGCAGCTTGTGCCTAATTTATAGGCTTCTGAGATGTTATCTGCTTCATGTCTCGCCCCCAAGTCTTTGAATTACAATTATGATCTATTTAGGTCTAATTTCATATATATATATATATATATATATATATATATATATATATATATATATATATATATATATATATATATATATATATATATTTCAAGGACACAGGTTTTCATGTAAACAATTCTGATTAAAGTCAACTGCGCTAATAGCTTTGGCTATTTTAAGATACAACTTCTTCAGTTGGAAGAATATCTTTTTTTCTCCATAATTCAAAGTATGAAAAAATTCATTCATGATGTCAATTCCATGGATAAGGTGTATAGATAGGCGCTGATGAATGCCGAAAAATATAATAATATTATGTAACAGTACAAAAAGCTGTTGACACTGACACCGAAAACTTATTTTTTTTTCGCCTATTGCAGAGGCTTCTTCAGGGTGAAGAAGCCTCTGCAAGAGGCGAAAAAACTAAAGTTTTCGGTTGCAGTGTCAACAGCTTTTTGTACTGTTACATAATATCATTATATTTTTCGGCATTCATCAGCGCCTATCTATACACCTTATCCATGGAATTGACATCATGAATGAATTTTTTCATACCTTGAATTATGGAGAAAAAAATATATTCTTCCAACTGAAGAAGTTGTATCTTAAGATAGCCAAAGCTATTAGCGCAGTTGACTTTAATCAGAATATATATATATATATATATATATATATATGTATATATATACATACATATATACATATACATATATATATATATATATATAATATATATATATATATATAACAAGCAGCGGCGCTTGCTTGCTTCGCTCGCATATATGCGTCGGGGGGCCCCAGAGCATCGGTGGGGGGCCCCAGAAAATCAGCGGGGGCTCCCAGAGGAGCCGCGGGGCCCTCAGAGGAGGCGCGGGGCCATCAGATGAGCCGCAGGGCCCCCAGATGAGCCACGGGGGCCCCCAAAGGAGCCATCACATGAATTCATGGGCTGTCGTTACAAATTATACATTTCGATATACTAGGGGTGATCAGAAAGTAATGACAGTCGGACTCGTAGCTGAGAGACTAAAAGTGTTGGGGGGGCGGGGAGCAAGGGGCAGCAAGTGTTGCCTGTTGTTACATGTTTGAGCTTGTCGCTGTTTGTCTAGCTTACATTTTATCGTTGCGCTGTGCGATTGCGTCATTGTTGGTTTGCCTCTCTAACCGGAAACATGGATTTTTCGAAAGAAAGCTGCAGATTCTACACCTTCACAAGGTGGAAACTCGGGAAAAAAGCAACGGAGATCAGAGAGGAATTGTTGCAAGTTTTTCCCGAGTCTACTCCATCACTGGAAACTGTTTCCCGCTGGATTTGAGCTTTCGCAGCCGGAAAATTGCAGCTAGAAGATGATCATCGTCCTGGCCGCCCTCGGACATCCGTGACCGAAGCAACGACGGTCCGTGCGCGGGCCATCATTGACGAAGATCCAACTGTTACTCTTCGATTCTTATCCTTGGAGCTCGGTGTCAGTTATGGGAGCGCACATGACATCGTGCATGAACACTAAGGGCTGAGGAAGAAGTGTGCTCGATGGATACCTCATTTGCTTACGGAAGAGCAGAAGATCGACTTAAGCACATGAATCTGTTTTCCCTAAAAAAGCGTAGACTCAGAGGTGACTTGATACAGGTCTTTAAGATTTTAAAGGGAATTGACAACATCAAAAGTGACCAAATTTTCACATTGAATGAGAATCAGACAAGAAACAATGGTCTCAAACTGTCCGGAAATAGATTCAATTTGGAAGTAGGTAGAAACAACTTTGCCAACCGTGTAGTTAATGAATGGAATAAACTTCCTGCACAGGTAGTGCAATGTAGTTCAGTTCGAAACTTTAAGGATCATTTAGATAAATACCTAAGTAAGATGCTGTAATGATTATAATTTATGTTATATTATTTGTTTTTGTTTTGTTATAATTTGTCTGTCTGATTTTCATTTATTATTAGTTATATGTCAATTTATAATCATTTACTATTTACCTTTTTGTTTGTTATTCAACTATACCTATGCATTTATTTATGTATTCTATTTGTTATTTTTACATTATTATAGTTTTAATTTATTATTATGATTTTTTTTTTTTTTTTTTTTGCATCCGACCTAGATATGGATCAAAAGGTCCCCTGTCGGCATGCTTTGCCTTTGTAATCCTTTGTAAAAAGAGCGAACGGGTGCGGATTTGTCGTCTATGGCTGGCTGAATTCGAGCCAAATGGTCCGAAACGGTTCTCAGATGTAGCTACCGGAGATGAGTGTTGGATTTCTTTCTTCACCACCAGAGACAAGCAGTCTAACATGGTGTGGTTGAGTGATGAAGAACCTCGACCTCAGATTCTGAAGGAAGGATTTCGCAGCAGGAAGCGCCTTTTCACCATCTTCTTCAATTCACAAGGACCAATGTGTGTGGATGTAATGCCTCAACAGTGTACTATCACAGCCCAGTACTACACTGATCACGTCCTTCCTCGAGTCCTGGAATATCAGGCCAAGACTGCACCAACCCGTCGCCGATCGCGCCTTTTGCTGCACCATGACAATGCTGCCCCCCACAAAGCTCGCCTCACTGTGCAGTTCCTGGAGCAGCAGGGGATCACACTTCTCCCCCACTTCTCCCCCACCCACCCTACTCGCCTGACCTTGCTCCCTGTGATTTTTGGTTGTTTCCAAAGATCAAGGGTGCGATCGCAGGGAAGCTGTTTCATTGCATCCAAGATCTGGCGCGAGCAGTCAATTCAGAGCTACGAGGTATATCGGCTTCTGAGTACCGTGAGTGCTTCATGAAGTGGCGAAAGAGGATGGAACGTTGCATAGAGGCAGGAGGGGAGTACTTTGAAGGAATGTAGGCCACTATTTGGATTTACCTCTGTACCGTGAAAATATATGGTATCACTGTCATTACTTTTTGATCACCCCTCGTAATGTAGTCTACGCTTCTGTGCCGTTTCGTCTCCTGGAATCGTAACGGTAATCGATATTGTACAGTCACCACTGAGGTCATTTCAGAATCATTTTGAAAGAGAAATGCAACTATAATTCCTGTGATCATACTTTGCACCGTTTTTAACGAACTTTTTATATCCTGAGAAGTAATGCCGCATGAACGCCTCTCAATCCTCATCGTCTAAATATAAATAAAATAAAAATACATACATACATATACCAAGGGTTTTCCCCCTTACAAGGGAGGTAGCCAAAAAGGGAAAGGCATAAAAACACTCCCACCCATTACATCCCTACATACACTCCACACCCCTCCCACTCTCCCTCTCATCTGAGCACCTTCTGGATGACGGGTCATCCCTGCACCCTGCCCACCGCCCTGGGTCAGAAGCAGTGTCGCAAGACACAGTACATCCACAGCAAGGCCGCTTCATTTAATCGGCGACCCCCCCTCTCCGTCCCCCCTTGCATATAAGGAGAGGACGGGGAGAAATCCCTTCGGGCTGCGTCAAAATTTACTCGCACATACTACCCCACCCCCCACCCCCCCGCCCATTCCTCCTCATGCAATCACAACATCATTCATATACAACCATTCTCCACTCACCTCTGTCTTCCGTCCTCTCCCTTCCTTCCTCAACAGACATTCCCCTCTTCCCCAAAGCCCCCTTCACCCCATCCATCCACCTCATCCTAGGACGTCCCCTCATGTTCACTCCCTCCACATCTGCCTTCCATACCTCTTTTACTAGTCTTTCTTCACTCATTCTTTCCATGTGTCCAAACCATCCTAATATTCTTTCATCAACCCTCTCTCCCAAATCCTTTTTCACCCCTGTTCTCCTCCTCACCTCCTCATTTCTCACTCTATCCAGCCTAGTAACCCCCACCATACTTCTCAGACACCTCATCTCAAACACATTCAAACTCCTTCTCTCTTCTTCTCTTATGTTCCACGTTTCTGCCCCATACAGTGCTGTTGGCACAATCACTCCTTCATACAGTCTCCTCTTCGCATCCATTCCCAAATGTCTATTCCTCATTACACTCTTTAATCCACCAAGGCATTTACTCGCTTCTCTCAATCTACATTCTACCTCCACCTTCACTCCACCTTTTCCTGCTACACTTGCACCCAAGTATCTAAAACTATCCACTTCCTCCAGTCGCTCTCCCTTAATGTTCACTTCCAGTCTACTGCCACCTTCACCCCTTGTACATCTCATCACCTTACTTTTACCTACATTTAATAAAAAAATTTCCTCGGTCACGGTGGTATTTTGGTAACGTTCCGTGACGTCACGGCAACGGGGACAACTGATTGGCCGAGAGGGGTGACGTCACGAAAACGGAGACGACTGATTGGCCGAGAGTGGTGACGTCACGGCAACGCCTCTCAATCCTCATCGTTCTCGGCCAATCAGTCGTCTGCCTTGCCGTGACGTCACCACTCTCGGCCAATTAGTAATCTCCGTTGCTGTGACGTCACCACTTTCGGCCAATCAGTTGTCCCCGTTGCCGTGACGTCACGCCGGCCACGGCTTCGCCGTGGGTGATTGGCCTTATGGGGGTGTCGCCTTTCGGCAATGGGTTCGACCACCAAAGGCAAAAAAAGTTGGTTGATTTCTCTGTTTTATTGGGTCTTTATTTTTGTATGTTATCATATATATATATATATATATATATATACATGTATATGATACCCCTGTATGCAATTCCTTATGATGGCGTTTTAAGCTGGCTGATGTTCTTACATCTAGATTGAGCAATCTTGACTATAGGCGTGCTCACGCCCAGGCCAGCAAAACTATAGTTGAAGCCTTAGATTTTCATCCCATTCAGAGCGAGATGATCATGGCACTATCACTTTAGACAGGTTCCGCCTTATTTTGAAGTTTCTTTTATACATTATTTTAGCGCTTTTTGCGAGGAGAGCTTCATCATCTCTCAGCTATAAGACAGATGAGACTCTACTATCTTTCGCAACAAGGCTTTCATGTAAACTTAGGGAAGTGTCTTTTGGTTCCTTGTGTATTAGCAATAATAAGCAATATGTCAATGTTCCTAGTTCTCCCCCTCCACCCCCTCAGTCTTCAGTTCCTTCTCACAGCTCCCATTCGTCTGAATTTACCCCTCCTGTACGCACATGTACCTATTGTAACGAGTCAGGTCAATCGAGTTATTTTTATTTTCACCGTAAGCGTCATGTACACAAGTCAAGGCAGTCCCCTGCCCGTAGGAATTTATCGTATGTTTCTTCTAATGTGATGCATGACCTCTCTAGAGTAGAGCCGCAGGATAAGCTTAGCTACTGTCATATCCGTGGTCATTGTAAACACTTCACTGATCAGTGTTTCAAGGCTATGAAACTTAGAACTGGGACTTCTCATCAGCCTAGACACTCCGTCCCATTTTCACAGGCGTCCGTTTCACAACTCAAAGATTTCGCCATTAGTGTTCAGTCCCACATCATCCCCTTGGTGACTGCTCAGTCTTCTCAGTTACTCACCTTCCAATTTCTTACAGAGAATACTCCTATTTCAGTCACTGTAGATACTGGTGCAGAATGTCTTATAAATAGAAAAGCTTATTATGCTCTTCGGGATTTGTATAATCTCCTTTTATCTCCTTTTTGTAATATTTTCTGTACATGGTTCCTCCTTGCCTGTTCTTGGGTCTGTTCGCATTCTCTTAAGGTTTTCCTCACATACTACAGTTTTCCATATCACTTTTGTTGTTGTATCTGGTATTGCTCTTATTTGATACTGCCTCTTGAGTATCGACGCTCTTACAGCACATGGCATTGATATATCTCCTAGTCGCCGTGTACTGACTTTCCGTAATTCTATTATTCCTACAACAGATAGGCCAATTTCCATTTGTGACTCCCCTCCTATGCATGGTCAGGTCGTACAGTTGCCTTCAAAAGGACCTCCTTGCTTCAACTCTCCTATTCTTTTTTGTGCTGCTGTTGTTGTAGGAGAACATTGTATTGGGCTTTGAAGTGCAGTTCGAGTTCTAGTACGCATTTCAGGTGCTGCAATTGGGCCTGATGTTTTATCTTGGCTTGACTTTCTTCGTGTTCGTCGCCTTGCTTTGGAAGGGACTCTCTCCACTATTCGCGAGGATTATGTTACCACAGCTATAGTAACCATCAGCACGGGCGCTCCTATCACTCTCTCTCCTGGCAGTCACTTAGGCTCCTTTGAAGTAATTGACGTTGATGCTTTCCAGGATTCGCCTCCTATCATTTCAGCTTCTGTGCTACAGTCTCCACAAACAAGTGATACAGCTCACTTGGCCTCCAAATTTGCAACGTTTGTAGGTGAGATTAATTTTCCTGGTGAGATGCCTCGTCTCATTGAACTGTTAGGGACTCATCGTCAGGCTTTGGCTTTGCATGGTGATCCGTTAAGACTTACAGATCGTTTGGTTCATAGAATTGATCTTCAACCAGGTGTTCGTACTGTTTACGTTCCCTCTTACAGGTTGCCTCATTCCCGTCGGCTTATAGCACAGTCCTTGGTTAACGACGTGTTACGTGAAGGCATCGTACAAGAATCTCAATCGGAGTGGAATTCACCATTCCTTTTGGTGCCTAAGAAGAATGAATTTTTTCGTCCTGTTATTGATTATAGGCGAGTTAACGAGGTCACTATTCCATACCATTATCATTTGACTGTATCAAGTGACCTTCTCCAGTTCATTGACACTGGTAATACGGTGCTCACCACCTTAGACTTGATAGCGGGTTTTTGGTAGATACTCCTGGGGGAGAAGTCTCGTAAGGTCACGCCTTCTCTACTCCCACTGGACATTATGAATGGCTTCGTTGCCCCATGAGGCTGCGGAATGCTCCCTTGACTTGTCAGCACTTGTTTACTTGGATGATTTAATCTTAGTTCCCAAGGATGTGAAGCTGTCCATGATCTTGGAACGGTACGCTGATGTTGGATTGAAACTCAGTTTGCCCAAGTGTTCTTTTCTTAAGTCTAGTATCCAATTCCTTGGTCATATTGTAGACAAACGTGGTATTCATACTACTGACGATAAAGTCAAGGCGGTTAGGGACTTCCCAACACCTAAGTTAATTGAGCATGTACGTTCCTTCCTTGGGCTGGCAAGGTACTATCGTGCGTTTATTAGGAATTTTGCTTCAATTGCTTCCCCTCTAACATGTCTTCTCATGATGGACACTTCCTTCCAGTGGCGTGATGTTCACCAGGAAAGTTTTGATTCCTTGAAACTTGCACTTACTGAAGCGCTTGTGTTGGTATTCCCGGACTATAGCCTTCCCTTTATTATTTGTATAGATGATTCTGGTACAGGTATTGGAACTGTACTTATGTAGTAAGTAGACGGATGTAGACCCCATGTTCTTGCAAATGCTAGTCACATTCATAGCAAGCCTGAGTCTCGTTACTCTGTTACTCATTTGGAGGACCTGGCAGTGGTGTGGGCTTTAAAGCATTTTCGTGATATCATTTTTGGATATCTTGTTACAGTCTACACTGACCACAATGCTGTCAGCTTTTCAAGGCCAAAAACCTTCCAGGCTGCCTAGTCAGATGGTTTCTCACGATTGAGGAATTTAACCCAGCCCTTCAACATATTACAGGGTGTGCAAACAATGTTGCTGATGCATTTGCACGTAATATCCCTGTTACTGCTGTTAGAGTAACTGACATCTTCTCTCTGAAGGATCCGGCCAAGGCTCAGCGTCAGCGTGAGGATCCTGTTTGGTCTGTTGTTAGTTTCTCATGTTCTCTACTCCTTCAATGCTTCTTAGTGACATTGGGTCGGAATTTAAAAATTATTTTTTTAGCGAGCATTTGTGAGCGTTACGGCATCACGCAAACATACGTGACTGCTTGCCACCATGCGTCCAATGGTCTTGTGGAGGAGACGAATAGGAAGATTTGGATATACTCAGGCACGTTGCTAGTAGCCTTCATGAATCTTGGGAGGATTGGTTTCCACATGCCATTGTTTGTATTAACAGCACCATTAAGGTCTCTACGGGCAAGAGGTCTCATTGTGTTATCTATAGAGTGGAAAAACGACTCCCTTATGATGTGCTTGATAGTCCTGCTTGTCCCCTCTACAATATTGAGGACTATAGTCAACCCAAATATCATACATTGCATAATATTCATAGTTCTGTAAGAGATCAACTTGATGTCTCAAAGCCAAGATGCTGACACCCCAGCATATCCGGGATAAGCCTGTTAACATCAGTATTGGTGATCATGTTTAAAAGAGCATGCCTGACCGCCAGTAAAAAATTAATTGTGAATTTACAGGTCCCCTTTTAGTTAATAGAAAGTTGCACCCAAATAAATTCAGGGTCTTTGATCCTTCCCAGGGATTGAGCGAAGTGGTGCATGTTGATAGACTTAAGGTGACAAGGGTGTCTATCCCTGCATTTACTCAACCTCCACCAAGCTTCCATGTACCAATTATGTCTTCTGTATCTACCCCTCACAATTATAATCTCCGTTCAAGGGGTCCTATGTCTTCATAATTGTATATGTCCATTGCTTATTTTATTGTTCATGCTTGTCTTGACCTGTAATTTGTGTCTTGTTTCTCTATTAAGTGTATTGTTTGTATGATATGTATATATTGTTTATCTACTGAGTGAATTGATTTGTGTTATGTACAACTTCTGTGTCATTTCCCGGACGTCCGGCAATTGCCGTCCATTTGTCTCATGTCAACTGGCGCCAGTTCTTTTGTGTATTCCTTATGTTTGTATACATTTCTTGTATATGTTTCTTATAGTTGTTATTTTTATTGTATTATTTTGTGTATATATTCCTATGTATAGTCCTTATATGTCATGTAATTATGTGTGTTTATGTATTAGCGTGTGCTATTGTGTTATTGTAATAATCATTTTCCAAACTTTTGTCATCACAATATTGCGTGCGTGGAATATATATGCTTTTGTCTTGCCTGGTCATTTCTTCTCGTTTGCTCGGTGAAGTCACCGAGTTATGGTGGCCGAGCAACGTGTGTGTGTGTGTGTGTGTGTGTGTGTGTGTGTGTGTGTGTGTGTGTGTGTGTATATATATATATATATATGTGTGTGTGTGTGTGTGTGTGTGTGTGTCTGTGTGTGTGTGCATGCGTGTGTGTGTGTGTGTATGTATATATATATATATAGATATATGTATATGTGTGTATGTATATATATATATATATATACATATATATATATATACATATATATATATATATATATATATATATATATATATACACACATATATATATATTGTTAGATCGGGAGATATGTGTTTTCCCTTTACATAAAAGTATTGAATATTATTATAATTGTGCATTTTGTTTGTATTTATGAATAAGCATGTTGTAAGAACCAAATGTTCTGCTCGTTCATTCGAGAGTTTTCCCGCCTAAGCTTGGCGTCAGTCAGTTTTCGATTACGCCTTCAAGCGTATGCACGCTTTTGGTTGTAGTGCTTATCTAAGTGATTAATACAATATTTTACATTGTTAGTATTCTTTCATTAGCCACCCTCGTACAACCACAATCATAAATTCTCAGAAAGGAAGAAATAAAGTTGATAAGGTAACTACTTTATCATTATTGCACTCTAATTACTGTTCAGTGAAAAAAGAGCACCTGAATTCAGTAATGCTTGTAGAATAACTTTTATACGTAGGGGCCCTCGAGTCGATCCTGTGGGGGCCCCCAAGTGGCTCCTATGGGGGCCCCGAGTGGCTCCTGTGGGGGCCCCCCGATTCGCTCACGTGGGGGCTCCCAATTCGTTCCTGTGGGGGCCCCCGGGTGGCTCCTCTTATGGCCCCCGAGTGGATCCTGTAGGGGCCCTCGAGTCGATCCTGTGAGGGCCCCCGAGTGGCTCCTATGGGGGCCCTCGAGCCGCTCATGTGGGGGCCCCAGGGTCGCTCATGTAGGGGCCCCCCGGTTCGCTCCTGTGGGGGCCCCCGAGTCGCTTCTGTGGGGGCCCGAGTCTCTCCTGTGGGGGGCTTCGAGTCCATCCAATAGGTGCCCCCGCGTCACTCTTGCGGGGTCCCCCGCGTCACTCCTGTGGGGGCCTCAGCGTCGCTCCTATTGGGGCCCCCGTGTCGCTTCTGTGAGGTTCCCCGTGTCGCTCTTGTGGGGGCCCCAGTGTCGCTCCTATGGGAGCCCACGAGCCGCTCATGTGGGGGCCCCCGGGTCGTTCCTGTGGCGGCCCCCGAGTCGCTTCTGCGAGGGCCCACGGATCGCTTCTACGGGGGCCCTCGAATCCATCCAATGGGGTCCCCGCGTCATTCCTATGGGGCCCCAGCGTCGTTCCTGTGGGGACCCCCGGGTCGCTCCTGTGGGGGCCCCCGAATCGCTTCTGTGAGGGCCCCCGGGTCGCTTCTGTGGGGGACCTCGAGTCCATCCAATTGGGACCCCCGCGTCACTCCTATGAGGGCCCCAGCGTCGTTCCTGTTAGGGCCCCCGGGTCGCTCCTGTGGGAGCCCCCGAGTCGCTTCTGCGAGGGCCAACGGGTCGCTTCTATGAAGGCCCTCGAGTCCATCCAGTGGGGTCCCGCGTCACTCTTATGGGGGCCCCAGCGTCGTTCCTGTGGGGGCCCCCGGGTCGCTTCTGTGGGGGCCCTCGAGTCCATCCAATGGGGACCCCCGCGTCACTCCTATGGGGGCCCCAGCGTCGTTCCTGTTAGGGCCCCCGGGTCGCTCCTGTGGGAGCCCCCGAGTCGCTTCTGCGAGGGCCAACGGGTCGCTTCTATGAAGGCCCTCGAGTCCATCCAGTGGGGTCCCGCGTCACTCTTATAGGGGCCCCAACGTCGCTCCTGTGGGAGCCCCCGGGTCGCTCCTGTGGAGGCCCCCGAGTCGCTTCTGCGAGGGCCCCGGGTCGCTTCTGTGGGGGCCCTCGAGTCCATCCAATGGGGGCCCCCGCATCACTCCTATGGGGGCCCCAGCGTCGTTCCTGTGGGGGCCCCCGGGTCGCTCCTGTGGGAGCCCCCGAGTGGCTCATGTGGGGGCCCCCGAGTGTCTCCTCTTGGGGCTCCCGAGTGGATCCTGTGGAGGCCCTTGAGTCGGTCCTATGGGGAACCACGTGGCTCCTATGGGGGCCCTCGAGCCGCTCATGTGGGGGTCCCCGGGTCGCTCATGTAGGGGCCCCCGGGTCGCTCCTGTGGGGGCCCCCGAGTCGCTTCTGTGGGGGCCCGAGTCTCTCCTGTGGGGGGCTTCGAGTCCATCCAATAGGTGCCCCCGCGTCACTCCTGCGGGGTTCTCCGCGTCACTCCTGTGGGGGCCTCAGCGTCGCTCCTATTGGGGCCCCCGTGTCGCTCCTGTGGGGCTCCCCGTGTCGCTCTTGTGGGGGCCCTAGTGTCGCTCCTATGGGAGCCCCCGAGCCGCTCATGTGGGGGCCCCCGGGTCGTTCCTGTGGCGGCCACCCAGTCGCTTCTGCGAGGGCACACGGAGCGCTTCTACGGGGGCCCTCGAATTTATCCAATGGGGTCCCCGCGTCACTCTTATGGGGGCCCCAGCGTCGTTCCTGTGGGGGCCCCCGGGTCGCTCCTGTGGGGGCCCCCGAGTCGCTTCTGCGAGGGCCCCCGGGTCGCTTCTGTGGGGGCCCTCGAGTCCATCCAATGGGGACCCCCGCGTCACTCCTATGGGGGCCCCAGCGTCGTTCCTGTTAGGGCCCCCGGGTCGCTCCTGTGGGAGCCCCCGAGTCGCTTCTGCGAGAGCCAACGGGTCGCTTCTATGAAGGCCCTCGAGTCCATCCAGTGGGGTCCCGCGTCACTCTTATGGGGGCCCCAGCGTCGTTCCTGTGGGGGCCCCCGGGTCGCTTCTGTGGGGGCCCTCGAGTCCATCCAATGGGGACCCCCGCGTCACTCCTATGGGGGCCCCAGCGTCGTTCCTGTTAGGGCCCCCGGGTCGCTCCTGTGGGAGCCCCCGAGTCGCTTCTGCGAGGGCCAACGGGTCGCTTCTATGAAGGCCCTCGAGTCCATCCAGTGGGGTCCCGCGTCACTCTTATAGGGGCCCCAACGTTGCTCCTGTGGGGGCCCCCGGGTCGCTCCTGTGGAGGCCCCCGAGTCGCTTCTGCGAGGGCCCCGGGTCGCTTCTGTGGGGGCCCTCGAGTCCATCCAATGGGGGCCCCCGCATCACTCCTATGGGGGCCCCAGCGTCGTTCCTGTGGGGGCACCTGGGTCGCTCCTGTGGGAGCCCCCGAGTGGCTCGTGTGGGGGCCCCCGAGTGTCTCCTCTTGGGGCTCCCGAGTGGATCCTGTGGAGGCCCTTGAGTCGGTCCTATGGGGAACCACGTGTCGCTCCAATTGGACTCCCTGGGTCACTCTTTGGGGGCCCCCGAGAAGCTTCTGTGGGGGCCCCGAGTCTCTCCTGTTGGGGCCCTCGAGTCTTTCTAATGGAGGCCCCCGAATCTCTCCTGTTGGGGCCCTTGAATTCTACCAATGGGGGCCCCCGCGTCGCTTCTTTGGGGGCCCCCGAGTCGCTCATATGTGGGCTCCCGAGTCGCTGCTATGGGGGCCCCGGGTCGCTCCTCTGGGGGCCCATGAATCGCTCCAGTGGGGGCCCCAGCGTTGCTTCTGTGAGGCCCCCGAGTGGCTCAAGTAGGGGCCCCCGATTAGCTGCAATGATAGATCCGGGTCGCTCCTGTGGGGGCCTCGGAGTCGCTTGTGCGAGGGCCCCCGAATCGCTCCTGTGGAGGCACTCAAGTTCATCCAATAGGGGGCTCCCGCGTCGCTCCTGTGGGGGCCCCCGAGTCGCTCATGTAGGGGCCCCCAGCCCATCCAGTAGGGGCCCCCGATCCATCCAGTGGGGGCCCCCGAGTCCATCCAGTTGGAGCCCCTGAGCGGCTCCTGTGGAGGCCCCCGCGTCGCTAATATGGGGACCCCCGTGTCGCTCATGTAGGGACCTCCGAGTTGCTCCATTGGGGGCCTCGCCTCGCTCTATTGGAGGGCCCCGCGTCGCTCTTGTGGGGGCCCCGCATGTCGCTCCTGTGGGGGCCACCGCGTCGCTCCTGTGGGAGCCCCCCGAGTCGCTCATGTGGGGGCCCCCGAGTCCATCCAGTAGGGGCCCCAATCCATCTAGGGGTGCCCCCGAGTCCATCCAGTTGGATCCCCGAGTGGCTCATGTGGGGGGCCCCGCGTCGCTAATGTGGGGACACCCGTGTCTCTCATGTGGGGGCCCCCGAGCTACTTCATTGGGGGCCACGCGTCGCTCAGTTAGGGGGCCCCGCGTCGCCCCTGTGGAGGGCCCCGATCCGCTCTTGTTAGGGGCCCTGATCCGCTCCTGTATGGGGCCCCGATCCTCTCCTGTGGGGCCCTGAGCCTCTCAATTTGGGGGCCCAAGTCGCTCCCCTGAAGGGCCCCGATCCGCTCTTGTTGGGGGCCCCAATCCGCTCCTGTGTAGGGCCCTGAGCCTCTCAATTGGGGGGCCCCGCGTCGCTCATGTGGGGGGCCCCGATCCACTCTTGTTGGGGGCCCCGATCCGCTCCTGTGGGAGCCCTGAACATATCCTGTGCGGGCCCCAAGACACTCCTGTGGGGGGGACCCGTGTGTGGCTCCTATGGGGGCCCTCGAGCCGCTCATGTGGGGGTCGCCGGGTCGTTCCCGTGGCGGCCCCCCAGTCGCTTCTGCGAGGGCCCACGGATCGCTTCTACGGGGGCCCTCGAATCCATCCAATGGGGTCCCCGCCTCACACATATGGGGGCCCCAGCGTCGTTCCAGTGGGGGCCCCCCGGTCGCTCCTGTAGGGGCCCCCGAGTCGCTTCTGCGAGGGACCCCCGGGTCGCTCATGTGGGGGGCCCCGATCCACTCTTGTTGGGGGCCCCGATCCGCTCCTGTGGGAGCCCTGAACATATCCTGTGCGGGCCCCAAGGCACTCCTGTGTGGGGACCCGAGCCGCTCCTGTGGGGGTCCCGGCGTCCGTCCAGTGGGGGGTCCCGAGTCTCTTGAGTGGGGCCCGATTCTCTTCAGTCGAAGTCGAAATTCGGAAGGTCCTCATTGCCCAGTTTGAAACAACCCAGATATCTTGAGAATCCGGTCAGTCGTGGAGGAACGAAGGCAGAAGGCG
>NC_134796.1:18465141-18472641 GCF_046742065.1 Oratosquilla oratoria
GGGATGCTTCCAACTGGCAAAGATGTCATAGAGAATATGTTCTACTTGCTGCGGCCAAAGCGGGCAGGCCAAGCTCAGCGCTTCAAAGATACAGTAGCTCAGCTGCTGGTAGAGCTGGTTTAGGAACACTGACTATTCTGCAATCTTTACACCATCCACACCAGGCACATAAAGAAACACATCTTGAAGATGTACGGTGAATTTGTCACTGATCCAGACACGGAAACAGCGACAGAGTGACAGTTTTTAAGTGAAACCAGAAGGCTTTAATGAAAGGATGAAACATTTGATGGACGTCTTCTGCCAGGACTCTGAAGTACGCAAGAAGATGGAACTGAAACATGGGGTGAAAATGGGGGAAAGAGAATGAGCCTTTCTTGAGGATCAAAGAACCCAGAAAAAAATGTACTGTGAAGTCTTCGTGGGCAGGAAATGGATGAAAATGATGGATTGTTGGAGCAATGATATGCAGAGCCTTGAGAGAATGAAAGATGAGTATGAGAAGTAAAAAGAAATTTCTGTCAATTGCATCCTTTGAGGACAGCAAACGGTCTGATTCTGAAGATACTGGCATGGACTCACACAATACCTACTCTGACGTTGAAAGTCATAGTTCTGCTGAAGAAGGTGAGAGTCCAAGTGTTAAAAAGCGACGGACGACGACAGACACAGTTACTCAGCAGTCATGATGAATCGCCATGCCGATATCAGCATATCCGTGAAAGTATACGAAAAGTCCGACCAGAATTCTACGAGACTATTGACAAACTGAGGAACTGGTAATACATGTCTGAGTGGGAAGCAGAATCGGCTGTGACCATAGCCGGCAACAAAATGTTTGGGCGGAACTGAGAAGCGCATTATGAGCCAGTTATTATCTGGACACCCTGCCAGAATCCAAGTGTCAGGGATGCAGGTAAGAGCATTGAAGTCATGGCGCTGGATTAAATCGTCCAGGAGATCATGAACTCTTATGAACAAGGAGTTGTGACTTATTTTGATGACAGTTCAAAGAATCAGGGCGCTGGTTCTTTTTCCGTTTAGGGTATCACTGTCAATGGAACATACCGTACCCTACCGACCATGAGTAGTATCCAATGGGGGCCCCCGCATCACTCCTATGGGGGCCCCAGCGTCGTTCCTGTGGGGGCCCCTGGGTCGCTCCTGTGGGAGTCCCCGAGTGGCTCATGTGGGGGCCCCCGAGGGTCTCCTCTTGGGGCTCCCGAGTGGATCCTGTGGAGGCCATTGAGTCGGTCCTATGGGGAACCACGTGGCTCCTATGGGGGCCCTCGAGCCGCTCATGTGCTGTGGGGGCCCCCGAGTTGCTTCTATGGGGGCCCGAGTCTCTCCTGTGGGGGGCTTCGAGTCCATCCAATAGGTGCCCCCGCGTCAGTCTTGCGGGGTCCCCCGCGTCACTCCTGTGGGGGCCTCAGCGTCGCTCCTATTGGGGCCCCCGTGTCGCTCCTGTGGGGTTCCCCGTGTCGCTCTTGTGGGGGCCCCAGTGTCGCTCCTATGGGAGCCCCCGAGCCGCTCATGTGGGGGCCCCCGGGTCGTTCCTGTGGCGGCCCCCCAGTCGCTTCTGCGAGGGCCCACGGATCGCTTCTACGGGGGCCCTCGAATCCATCCAATGGTGTCCCCGAGTCACTCTTATGGGGGCCCCAGCGTCGTTCCTGTGGGGGCCCCCGGGTCGCTCCTGTGGGGGCCCCCGAGTCGCTTCTGCGAGGGCCCCCGGGTCGCTTCTGTGGGGGCCCTCGAGTCCATCCAATGGGGACTCCCGCGTCACTCCTATGGGGGCCCCACCGTCGTTCCTGTTAGGGCCCCCGGTTCGCTCCTGTGGGAGCCCCCGAGTCGCTTCTGCGAGGGCCAACGGGCCGCTTCTATGAAGGCCCTCGAGTCCATCCAGTGGGGTCCCGCGTCACTCTTATGGGGGCCCCAGCGTCGTTCCTGTGGGGGCCCCCGGGTCGCTCCTGTGGAGGCCCCCGAGTCGCTTCTGCGAGGGCCCCCGGGTCGCTTCTGTGGGGGCCCTCGAGTCCATCCAATGGGGACCCCCGCGTCACTCCTATGGGGGCCCCAGCGTCGTTCCTGTTAGGGCCCCCGGGTCGCTCCTGTGGGAGCCCCCGAGTCGCTTCTGCGAGAGCCAACGGGTCGCTTCTATGAAGGCCCTCGAGTCCATCCAGTGGGGTCCCGCGTCACTCTTATAGGGGCCCCAACGTCGCTCCTGGGGGAGCCCCCGGGTCGCTCCTGTGGAGGCCCCCGAGTCGCTTCTGCGAGGGCCCCGGGTCGCTTCTGTGGGGGCCCTCGAGTCCATCCAATGGGGGCCCCCGCATCACTCCTATTGGGACCCCAGCGTCGTTCCTGTGGGGGCCCCTGGGTCGCTCCTGTGGGAGCCCCCGAGTGGCTCATGTGGGGGCCCCCGAGTGTCTCCTCTTGGGGCTCCCGAGTGGATCCTGTGGAGGCCCTTGAGTCGGTCCTATGGGGAACCACGTGGCTCCTATGGGGGCCCTCGAGCCGCTCATGTGGGGGTCCCCGGGTCGCTCATGTAGGGGCCCCCGGGTCGCTCCTGTGGGGGCCCCCGAGTCGCTTCTGTGGGGGCCCGAGTCTCTCCTGTGGGGGGCTTCGAGTCCATCCAATAGGTGCCCCCGCGTCACTCTTGCGGGGTCCCCCGCGTCACTCCTGTGGGGGCCTCAGCGTCGCTCCTATTGGAGCCCCCGTGTCGCTCCTGTGGGGGCCTCAGCGTCGCTCCTATTGGGGCCCCCGTGTCGCTCCTGTGGGGCTCCCCGTGTCGCTCTTGTGGGGGCCCCAGTGTCGCTCCTATGGGAGCCCCCGAGCCGCTCATGTGGGGGCCCCCGGGTCGTTCCTGTGGCGGCCCCCCAGTCGCTTCTGCGAGGGCCCACGGATCGCTTCTACGGGGGCCCTCGAATCCATCCAATGGGGTCCCCGCGTCACTCTTATGGGGGCCCCAGCGTCGTTCCTGTGGGGGCCCCCGGGTCGCTCCTGTGGGGGCCCCCGAGTCGCTTCTGCGAGGGCCCCCGGGTCGCTTCTGTGGGGGCCCTCGAGTCCATCCAATGGGGACCCCCGCGTCACTCCTATGGGGGCCCCAGCGTCGTTCCTGTTAGGGCCCCCGGGTCGCTCCTGTGGGAGCCCCCGAGTCGCTTCTGCGAGGGCCAACGGGTCGCTTCTATGAAGGCCCTCGAGTCCATCCAGTGGGGTCCCGCGTCACTCTTATGGGGGCCCCAGCGTCGTTCCTGTTGGGGCCCCCGGGTCGCTTCTGTGGGGGCCCTCGAGTCCATCCAATGGGGACCCCCGTGTCACTCCTATGGGGGCCCCATCGTCGTTCCTGTGCGGGCCCCCGGGTCGCTCCTGTGGGAGCCCCCGAGTCGCTTCTGCGAGGGCCAACGGGTCGCTTCTATGAAGGCCCTCGAGTCCATCCAGTGGGGTCCCGCGTCACTCTTATTGGGGCCCCATCGTCGTTCCTGTGGGGGCCCCCGGGTCGCTCCTGTGGAGGCCCCCGTGTCGCTTCTGCGAGGGCCCCGGGTCGCTTCTGTGGGGGCTCTCGAGTCCATCCAATGGGGGCCCCCGCATCACTCCTATGGGAGCCCCACCGATGTTCCTGTGGGAGCCCCTGGGTCGCTCCTGTAGGAGCCCCCGAGTAGCTCATGTGGGGGCCCCCGAGTGTCTCCTCTTGGGGCTCCCGAGTGGATCCTGTGGAGGCCCTTGAGTCGGTCCTATGGGGAACCACGTGGCTCCTATGGGGGCCCTCGAGCCGCTCATGTGGGGGACCCCGGGTCGCTCCTGTAGGGGCCCCCGGGTCGCTCTTGTGGGGGCCCCCGAGTCGCTTCTATTGGGGCCCGAGTCTCTCCTGTGGGGGGCTTCGAGTCCATCCAATAGGTGCCCCCGCGTTACTCTTGCGGGGTCCCCCGCGTCACTCCTGTGGGGCCACAGCGTCGCTCCTATTGGAGCCCCCGTGTCGCTCCTGTGGGGGCCTCAGCGTCGCTCCTATTGGGGCCCCCGTGTCGCTCCTGTGGGGCTCCCCGTGTCGCTCTTGTGGGGGCCCCAGTGTCGCTACTATGGGAGCCCCCGAGCCGCTCATGTGGGGGCCCCCGGGTCGTTCCCGTGGCGGCCCCCCAGTCGCTTCTGCGAGGGCCCACGGATCGCTTCTACGGGGGCCCTCGAATCCATCCAATGGGGCCCCCGTGTCGCTCTTGTGGGGGCCCCAGTGTCGCTCCTATGGGAGCCCCCGAGCCGCTCATGTGGGGGCCCCCGGGTCGTTCCTGTGGCGGCCCCCCAGTCGCTTCTGCGAGGGCCCACGGATCGCTTCTACGGGGGCCCTCGAATCCATCCAATGGTGTCCCCGAGTCACTCTTATGGGGGCCCCAGCGTCGTTCCTGTGGGGGCCCCCGGGTCGCTCCTGTGGTGGCCCCCGAGTCGCTTCTGCGAGGGCCCCCGGGTCGCTTCTGTGGGGGCCCTCGAGTCCATCCAATGGGGACTCCCGCGTCACTCCTATGGGGGCCCCAGCGTCGTTCCTGTTGGGGCCCCCGGGTCGCACCTGTGGGAGCCCCCGAGTCGCTTCTCTGCGAGAGCCAACGGTTCGCTTCTATGAAGGCCCTCGAGTCCATCCAGTGGGGTCCCGCGTCACTCTTATGGGGGCCCCAGCGTCGTCCCTGTTGGGGCCACCGGGTCGCTTCTTCGGGGGCCCTCGACTCCATCCAATGGGGACCCCCGTGTCACTCCTATGGGGGCCCAAACGTCGGTCCTGTTCGGGCCCCCGGGTCGCTCCTGTGGGAGCCCCCGAGTCGCTTCTGCGAGAGCCAACGGGTCGCTTCTATGAAGGCCCTCGAGTCCATCCAGTGGGGTCCCGCGTCACTCTTATAGGGGCCCCATCGTCGCTCCTGTGGGGGCCCCCGGGTCGCTCCTGTGGAGGCCCCCGAGTCGCTTCTGCGAGGGCCCCCGGGTCGCTTCTCTGAGGGCCCTCGAGTCCATCCAATGGGGGCCCCCGCATCACTCCTATGGGGGTCCCAGCGTCGTTCCTGTGGGTGCCCCTGGGTCGCTCCTGTGGGAGCCCCCGAGTGGCTCATGTGGGGGCCCTCGAGTGTCTCTTCTCTGGGCTCCCGAGTGGATCCTGTGGAGGCCCTTATGTTGGTCCTATGGGGAACCACGTGGCTCCTATGGGGGCCCTTGAGCCGCTCATGTGGGGGTCCCCGGGTCGCTCATGTATAGGGGCCCCCGGGTCGCTCCTGTGGGGGCCCCCGTGTCGCTTCTGGGGGCCCGAGTCTCTCCTGTGGGGGGCTTCGAGTCCATCCAATAGGTGCCCCCGCGTCACTCTTGCGGGATCCCCCGCTTCACTCCTGTGGGGGCCACAGCGTCGCTCCTATTGGGGCCCCCGTGTCGCTCCTGTGAGGGCCTCAGCGTCGCTCCTATTGGGGGCCCCCGTGTCGCTCCTGTGGGGCCCCCGTGTCGCTCTTGTGGGGGCCCAGTGTCGCTCCTATGGGAGCCACCGAGCCTCTCATGTGGGGGCCCCCGAGTCGCTCCCGTGGCGCCCCAGTCGCTTCTGCGAGGGCCCACGTATCGCTTCTACGGGGGCCCTCGAATCCATCCAATGGGGCTCCCCGTGTCGCTCTTGTGGGGGCCCCAGTGTCGCTCCAATGGGAGCCCCCGAGCCGCTCATGTGGGGGCCCCCGGGTCGTTCCTGTGGGTGCCCCCGAGTCGCTTCTGCGAGGGCCCACGGATCGCTTCTAAGGGGGCCCTCGAATCCATCCAATGGGGTCCCCGAGTCACTCATATGGGGGCCCCAGCGTCGTTCCTGTGGGGGCCCCGGGTCGCTCCTGGGGGATCCCGAGTCGCTTCTGCGAGGGCCCCCGGGTCGCGTCTGTGGGGGCCCTCGAGTCCAGCAAATGGGGACCCCCGCGTCACTCCTATGGGGGCCCCAGCGTCGTTCCTGTTAGGGCCCCCGGGTCGCGCCTGGGGGAGCCCCCCAGTCGCTTCTGCGAGAGCCAACGGTTCGCTTCTATGAAGGCCCTCGAGTCCATCCAGGGGGTTCCCGCGTCACTCGTATGGGGGCCCCAGCGTCGTCCCTGTTGGGGCCCCGGGTCGCTTCTGTGGGGGCCCTCGAGTCCATCCAATGGGGACCCCCGTGTCTCTCCTATGGGGGCCACAGCGTCGCTCCTGTTTGGTCCCCCGGGTCGCTCCTGTGGGAGCCCCCGAGTCGCTCCTGCGAGGGCCAACGGGTCGCTTCTATGAAGGCCCTCGAGTCCATCCAGTGGGGTCCCGCGTCACTCTTATAGGGGCCCCAACGTCGCTCCTGTGGGGGCCCCCGGGTCGCTCCTGTGGAGGCCCCCGAGTCGCTTCTGAGAGGGCCCTCGGGTCGCTTCTGTGGGTGCCCTCAAGTCCATCCAATGGGGGCCCCCGCATCACTCCTATGGGGGCCCCAGCGTCGTTCCTGTGGGAGCCCCAGGGTCGCGCCGGTGGGGCACCCCGAGTCGCTCATGTGGGGGGCCCCTAGTGTCTCTTCTCTGGGCTCCCGAGTGGATCCTGTGGAGGCCCTTGAGTCGGTCCTATGGGGAACCACGTGGCTCCTATGGGGGCCCTCGAGCCGCTCATGTGGGGGCCCCCGGGTCGCTCATGTAGGGCCCCCCGGGTCGCTCCTGTGGGGGCCCCCAAGTCGCTTCTGTGGGGGCCCGAGTCTCTCCTGTGGGGGGCTTCGAGTCCATCCAATAGGTGCCCCCGCGTTACTCTTGCGGGGTCCCCCGCGTCACTCCTGTGGGGCCACAGCGTCGCTCCTATTGGAGCCCCCGTGTCGCTCCTGTGGGGGCCTCAGCGTCGCTCCTATTGGGGCCCCCGTGTCGCTCCTGTGGGGCTCCCCGTGTCGCTCTTGTGGGGGCCCCAGTGTCGCTACTATGGGAGCCCCCGAGCCGCTCATGTGGGGGCCCCCGGGTCGTTCCCGTGGCGGCCCCCCAGTCGCTTCTGCGAGGGCCCACGGATCGCTTCTACGGGGGCCCTCGAATCCATCCAATGGGGTCCCCGCGTCACTCTTATGGGGGCCCCAGCGTCGTTCCTGTTAGGGCCCCCGAGTCGCTCCTGTGGGAGCCCCCGAGTCGCTTCTGCGAGAGCCCTCGGGTCGCTTCTGTGGGGGCCCCTCGAGTCCATCCAATGGGGACCCACGCTTCACTCCTATGGGGGCCCCAGCGTCGTTCCAGTTAGGGGCCCCCGGGTCGCTCCTGTGGGAGCCCCCGAGTCGCTTCTGCGAGAGCCAACGGGTCGCTTCTATGAAGGCCCTCGAGTCCATCCAGTGGGGTCCCGCGTCACTCTTATGGGGGCCCCAGCGTCGTTCCTGTGGGGGCCCCCGGGTCGCTTCTGTGGGGGCCCTCGAGTCCATCCAATGGGGACCCCCGCGTCACTCCTATGGGGGCCCCAGCGTCGTTCCTGTTAGGGCCCCCGGGTCGCTCCTGTGGGAGCCCCCGAGTCGCTTCTGCGAGGGCCCCGGGTCGCTTCTGTGGGGGCCCT
>NC_134796.1:18485141-18487641 GCF_046742065.1 Oratosquilla oratoria
ATTTCTATGTCAATTGCATCCTTTGAGGACAGCAAACAGTCTGATTCTGAAGATACTGGGATGGACTCACACAATACCTACTCTGACGTTGAAAGTCATAGTTCTGCTGAAGAAGGTGAGGGTCCAAGTGTTAAAAAGCGACGGACGACGACAGACACAGTTACTCAGCAGTCACTCAGCAGTCATGATGAATCGCCATGCCGATATCAGCATATCCGTGAAAGTATACGAAAAGTCCGACCAGAATTCTACGAGACTATTGACAAACTGAGGAACTGGTAATACATGTCTGAGTGGGAAGCAGAATCGGCTGTGACCATAGCCGGCAACAAAATGTTTGGGCGGAACTGAGAAGCGCATTATGAGCCAGTTATTATCTGGACACCCTGCCAGAATCCAAGTGTCAGGGATGCAGGTAAGAGCATTGAAGTCATGGCGCTGGATTAAATCGTCCAGGAGATCATGAACTCTTATGAACAAGGAGTTGTGACTTATTTTGATGACAGTTCAAAGAATCAGGGCGCTGGTTCTTTTTCCGTTTAGGGTATCACTGTCAATGGAACATACCGTACCCTACCGACCATGAGTAGTATCCAATGGGGGCCCCCGCATCACTCCTATGGGGGCCCCAACGTCGTTCCTGTGGGGGCCCCTGGGTCGCTCCTGTGGGAGCCCCCGAGTGGCTCATGTGGGGGCCCCCGAGTGTCTCCTCTTAGGGCTCCCGAGTGGATCCTGTGGAGGCCCTTGAGTCGGTCCTATGGGGAACCACGTGGCTCCTATGGGGGCCCTCGAGCCGCTCATGTGGGGGTCCCCGGGTCGCTCATGTAGGGGCCCCTGGGTCGCTCCTATGGGGGCCCCCGAGTAGCTTCTATGGGGTCCCGAGTCTCTCCTGTGGGGGGCTTCGAGTCCATCCAATAGGTGCCCCCGCGTCACTCTTGCGGGGTCCTCCGCGTCACTCCTGTGGGGGCCTCAGCGTCGCTCCTATTGGGGCCCCCGTGTCGCTCCTGTGGGGCTCCCCGTGTCGCTCTTGTGGGGGACCCAGTGTCGCTCCTATGGGAGCCCCCGAGCCGCTCATGTGGGGGCCCCCGGGTCGTTCCTGTGGCGGCCCCCCAGTCGCTTGTGCGAGGGCCCACGGATCGCTTCTACGGGGGCCCTCGAATCCATCCAATGGGGTCCCCGTGTCACTCTTATGGGGGCCCCAGCGTCGTTCCTGTGGGGCCCCCGGGTCGCTCCTGTGGGGGCCCCCGAGTCGCTTTTGCGAGGGCCCCCGGGTCGCCTCTTTGGGGGCCCTCGAGTCCGTCCAATGGGGACCCCGCGTCACTCCTATGGGGGCCCCAGCGTCGTTCCTGTTAGGGCCCCCGGGTCGCTCCTGTGGGAGCCCCCGAGTCGCTTCTGCGAGAGCCAACGGGTCGCTTCTATGAAGGCCCTCGAGTCCATCCAGTGGGGTCCCGCGACACTCTTATGGGGGCCCCAGCGTCGATCCTGTGGGGGCCCCCAGGTCGCTCCTGTGGAGGCCCCCGAGTCGCTTCTGCGAGGGCCCTCGGGTCGCTTTTGTGGGGGCCCTCGAGTCCATCCAATGGGGACCCCTGCATCACTCCTATGGGGGCCCCAGCGTCGTTCCTGTTAGGGCCCCCGGGTCGCTCTTGTGGGAGCCCCCGAGTCGCATCTGCAATGGCCAACGGGTCGCTTCTATGATGGCTCTCGAGTCCATCCAATGGGGTCCCGCGTGACTCTTATGGGGGCCCCAACGTCGCTCCTATGGGAGCCCCGGGTCGCTCTTGTGGAGGCCCCCGAGTCGATTCTGCGAGGGCCCCGGGTCGCTTCTGTGGGGGCCCTCGAGTCCATCCAATGGGGGCCCCCGAATCACTCCTATGGGGGCCCCAGCGTCGTTCCTGTGGGGACACCTGGGTCGCTCCTGTGGGAGTTCCCGAGTGGCTCATGTGGGGGCCCCCGAGTGTCTCCTCTTAGGGCTCCCGAGTGGATCCTGTGAAGGCCCTTGATTCGGTCCTATGGGGAACCACGTGGCTCCTATGGGGGCCCTCGAGCCGCTCAGGTGGGGGTCCCCGGGTCGCTCATGTAGGGGCCCCCGGGTCGCTCCTGTTGGGGCCCCCGAGTCGCTTCTGTGGGGGCCCGAGTCTCTCCTGTGGGGGGCTTCGAGTCCATCCAATAGGTGTCCCCGCGTCACTTTTGCGGGGTCCCCCGCGTCACTCCTGTGGGGGCCTCAGTGTCGCTCCTATTGGAGCCCCCGTGTCGCTCCTGTGGGGGCCTCAGCGTCGCTCCTATTGGGGCCCCCGTGTCGCTCCTGTGGGGCTCCCCGTGTCGCTCATGTGGGGGCCCCAGTGTCGCTCCTATGGGAGCCCCCGAGCCGCTCATGTGGGGGCCCCCGGGTCGTTCCTGTGGCGGCCTCCCAGTCGGTTGTGCGAGGGCCCACGGATCGCTTGTACGGGGGCCCTCGAATCCATCCAATGGGGTCCCCGCGTCACTCTTATGGAGGCCCCAG
>NC_134796.1:18500141-18502641 GCF_046742065.1 Oratosquilla oratoria
AACTGAGGAACTGGTACCACATGTCTGAGTGGGAAGCAGAATCGGCTCTGACCATAGCCGGCAACAAAATGTTTGGGCGGAACTGAGAAGCGCATTATGAGCCAGTTATTATCTGGACACCCTGCCAGAATCCAAGTGTCAGGGATGCAGGTAAGAGCATTGAAGTCATGGCGCTGGATTAAATCGTCCAGGAGATCATGAACTCTTATGAACAAGGAGTTGTGACTTATTTTGATGAGAGTTCAAAGAATCAGGGCGCTGGTTCTTTTTCCGTTTAGAGTATCACTGTCAATGGAACATACCTTACCCTACCGACCATGAGTAGTATCCAATGGGGGCCCCCGCATCACTCCTATGGGGGCCCCAGCGTCGTTCCTGTGGGGGCCCCTGGGTCGCTCCTGTGGGAGTCCCCGAGTGTCTCCTCTTGGGGCTCCCGAGTGGATCCTGTGGAGGCCCTTGAGTCGGTCCTATGGGGAACCACGTGGCTCCTATGGGGGCCCTCGAGCCGCTCATGTGGGGGTCCCCGGGTCGCTCATGTAGGGGCCCCCGGGTCGCTCCTGTGGGGGCCCCCGAGTCGCTTCTATGGGGGCCCGAGTCTCTCCTGTGGGGGGCTTCGAGTCCATCCAATAGGTGCCCCCGCGTCACTCTTGCGGGGTCCCCCGCGTCACTCCTGTGGGGGCCTCAGCGTCGCTCCTATTGGGGCCCCCGTGTCGCTCCTGTGGGATTCCCCGTGTCGCTCTTTTGGGGGCCCCAGTGTCGCTCCTATGGGAGCCCCCGAGCCGCTCATGTGGGGCCTCAGGGTCGTTCCTGTGGCGGCCCCCCAGTCGCTTCTGCGAGGGCCCCCGGATTGCTTCTACGGGGGCCCTCGAATCCATCCAATGGGGTCCCCGCGTCACTCTTATGGGGGCCCCAGCGTCGTTCCTGTGGGGCCCCTGGGTCGCTCCTGTGGTGGCCCCCGAGCCGCTTCTGCGAGGGCCCCCGGGTCGCCTCTGTGGGGGCCCTCGAGTCCATCCAATAGGGACCCCCGCGTCACTCCTATGGGGGCCCCAGCGTCGTTCCTGTTAAGGCCTCCGGGTCACTCCTGTGGGAGCCCCCGAGTCGCTTCTGCGAGAGCCAACGGCCCGCTTCTATGAAGGCCCTCGAGTCCATCCAGTGGGGTCCCGCGTCACTCTTATGGGGGCCCCAGCGTCGTTCCTGTGGGGGCCCCCGGGTCGCTCCTGTGGGAGCCCCCGAGTCGCTTCTGCGAGAGCCAACAGGTCGCTTCTATGAAGGCCCTCGAGTCCATCCAGTGGGGTCCCGCGTCACTCTTATAGGAGCCCCAACGTCGCTCCTGGGGAAGCCCCCGGGTCGCTCCTGTGGAGGCCCCCGAGTCGCTTATGCGAGGGCCCCGGGTCGCTTCTGGTGGGGCCCTCGAGTCCATCCAATGGGGACCCCCGCGTCACTCTTATGGGGGCCCCAGCGTCGTTCCTGTGGGGGCCCCTGGGTCGCTCCTGTGGGAGCCCCCGAGTGGCTCATGTGGGGGCCCCCGAGTGTCTCCTCTTGGGGCTCCCGAGTGGATCCTGTGGAGGCCCTTGAGTCGGTTCTATGGGGAACCACGTGGCTCCTATGGGGGCCCTCGAGCCGTTCATGTGGGGGTCCCCGGGTCGCTCATGTAGGGGCCCCCGGGTCGCCCTTGTGGGGGCCCCCGAGTCGCTTCTTTGGGGGCCCGAGTCTCTCCTGTGGGGGGCTTCGAGTCCATCCAATAGGTGCCCCCGCGTCACTCCTGCGGGGTCCCCCGCGTCACTCCTGTGGGGGCCTCAGCGTCGCTCCTATTGGAGCCCCCGTGTCGCTCCTGTGGGGGCCTCAGCGTCGCTCCTATTGGGGCCCCCGTGTCGCTCCTGTGGGGCTCCCCGTGTCGCTCTTTTGGGGGCCCCAGTGTCGCTCCTATGGGAGCCCCCGAGCCGCTCATATGGGGGCCCCCGGGTTGTTCCTGTGGCGGCCTCCCTGTCGCTTCTGCGAGGGCCCACGGATCGCTTCTACGGGGGCCCTCGAATCCATCCAATGGGGTCCCTGCGTCACTTTTATGGGGGCCCCAGCGTCGTTCCTGTGGGGGCCCCCGGGTCGCTCCTGTGGGGGCCCCCGAGTCGCTTCTTCGAGGGCCCCCGGGTCGCTTCTGTGGGGGCCCTCGAGTCCATCCAATGGGGACCCCCGCGTCACTCCTATGGGGGCCCCAGCGTCGTTCCTGTTAGGGCCCCCGGTTCGCTCCTGTGGGAGCCCCCGAGTCGCTTCTGCGAGAGCCAACGGGTTGCTTCTATGAAGGCCCTCGAGTCCATCCAGTGGGGTCCCGCGTCACTCTTATGGGGGCCCCAGCGTCGTTCCTGTGAGGGCCCCCGGGTCGCCTCTGTGGGGGCCCTCGAGTCCATCCAATGGGGACCCCCGCGTCACTCCTATGGGGGCCCCAGCGTCGTTCCTGTTAGGGCCCCCGGGTCGCTCCTGTGGGAGCCCCCGAGTCGCTTCTGCG
>NC_134796.1:18512641-18532933 GCF_046742065.1 Oratosquilla oratoria
AAAAATATGACGTTTGTGTGATTTTGCATGATAATTGATTTTTTTGTGCTTTCAGGTGGACTGGTATGTGGAACAGAGTATATATAATCGTTTACAGGAACATAATACTATTTTTCTTTTTGCAGGTTGAATTGATATAGCTAGTGTAGACACGAGATCTCATTCCAGGAAAATTCTGTGTGGTGTGGACTACTGTATATAGAGAAAGAACAGAATGACCGCATGGGATGCTTCCAACTGGCAAAGATGTCATAACGAATATGTTCTACTTGCTGCGGCCAAAGCGGGCAGGCCAAGCTCAGCGCTTCAAAGATACAGTAGCTCAGCTGCTGGTAGAGCTGGTTTAGGAACACTGACTATTCTGCAATCTTTACACCATCCACACCAGGCACATAAAGAAACACATCTTGAAGATGTACGGTGAATTTGTCACTGATCCAGACACGGAAACAGCGACAGAGTGACAGTTTTTAAGTGAAACCAGAAGGCTTTAATGAAAGGATGAAACATTTGATGGACGTCTTCTGCCAGGACTCTGAAGTACGCAAGAAGATGGAACTGAAACATGGGGTGAAAATGGGGGAAATAGAATGAGCCTTTCTTGAGGATCAAAGAACCCAGAAGAAAATGTACTGTGAAGACTTCGTGGGCAGGAAATGGATGAAAATGATGGAGCGTTGGAGCAATGATATGCAGAGCCTTGAGAGAATGAAAGATGAGTACATTTTTAGAATACAATTTTAGAATAGATACTTGTGCTTCTAAAATACCCGATTTCAGTAAAGCTCAGTTCATAGAACTACGTCAGGAGCTTCAGCTTACAGATTGGGAGGCAAAATTAAACGAAAGGCCTGTAGATCAGATGTGGGAAATATTTCAAAATACGCTCATTAAGATGATTCAAACTTACATTCCTTTTAAGGACAGACGTCCCCCAAATCAGGCTCGCCCAAAGTGGCTCGACAAAGAAACTGAAAAAAGTATTGCTAAAAAGAGACAGGCTTATAAGAAATATAAGTGCTCGGGTGCATCTAATGACTGTGAAAGTTATGTATCAATACAGAGAGATTTAAAAAAGACAATAAGAAAAAGAAAACGACAATACGAAATGAACATCGCTGATAAATCCAAAGAGAATCCCAAAGAATTTTATAGTTACATTAGAGATAAAAAGGTTGTTAGGAATCACATTGGTCCACTATTATTTGCTGACGGTCAACTTGAATATTCAAATGAAGGAATGTGTAATATCTTAAACAATTATTTTAGCTCGGTATTCGTAAACGAAACACCTCAAAGTGAATTCCAAACTGAAACCTGTGAAAAGTCTGGGGTAAACTTACTCACTACGGTAAATATAACAAAAGAAAAAATTAAAAGGTGTATAGAAAAACTCAAAGTTAATAAAACACCAGGGCCTGACGGTTGGCATCCAAGAATCTTAAAGGAAATGAAAAATGAGATTGTTGTTCCATTAGAAATTATTTTCAAGAAATCCATCATATCCGGAGATGTCCCAAGAGAATGGAAGCTAGCTAACGTTACTCCCATATTCAAAAAAGGTGACAAAAAGAAACCAAATAACTATAGGCCTATAAGTTTGACTTCGATCGTAGGAAAAATAATGGAAACTATCATCAGAGATGATATCGAATATCATTTAGAAAGTAACCGTTTGATAAATGATAGCCAGCATGGTTTCAGACGGAAACGTTCTTGCGTAACTAACTTACTCGAATTCTACAACACAGTTATCTCGAATTATGACAAAAGAAACAATATAGATTTAATATATCTAGACTTTGCAAAAGCTTTTGATACCGTCCCACACGAAAGACTACTTACTAAATTAGCTTTGCATGGAATAAGTGGTAGCCTATTAGGTTGGACTAGTAATTGGTTGAAAGGTCGAAAACAGAGAGTTGTTTTAAATGGAAAAACTTCTGGATGGAAAAATGTTGCAAGTGGAGTTCCTCAGGGTTCCGTTCTTGGGCCACTTCTATTCATAGTATATATAAATGATACAGACAAAGCAAATAAGATTCTGGGATTGATTGCGCGATCTTTTGATTTTAAAAGTCCATCACTCATTAACAAGCTATATAAATCGTTAGTTCGTCCACATTTGGAATATGCTGTTTCCGTATGGTCACCGAATCTTATTAAAGACATTGACAGACTGGAAAAAGTACAACGGCGAGCCACAAAACTGATTCCAAATATCAAAAATAAATCATACGAAAATCGACTTAAGCACATGAATCTGTTTTCCCTAAAAAAGCGTAGACTCAGAGGTGACTTGATACAGGTCTTTAAGATTTTAAAGGGAATTGACAACATCAAAAGTGACAAAATTTTCACATTGAATGAGAATCAGACAAGAAACAATGGTCTCAAACTGTCCGGAAATAGATTCAATTTGGAAGTAGGTAGAAACAACTTTGCCAACCGTGTAGTTAATGAATGGAATAAACTTCCTGCACAGGTGGTGCAATTAGTTCAGTTCGAAGCTTTAAGAATCACTTAGATAAATACCTAAGTAAGATGCTGTAATGAGTATAATTTATGTTATATTATTTGTTTTTGTTTTGTTATAATTTGTCTGTCTGATTTTCATTTATTATTAGTTATATGTCAATTTATAATCATTTACTATTTACCTTTTTGTTTGTTATTCAACTATACCTATGCATTTAATTATGTATTTTATTTGTTATTTTTACATTATTATAGTTTTAATTTATTATTAATTTGTTTTTTTTTTTTTTTTTTTTTTTTTTTTTTTTTGCATCCGACCTAGAAATGGATCAAAAGGTCTCCTGTCCGCATGCTCCGCCTTTGTAATCCTTTGTAATCCTTTGAGTATGAAAAGTAAAAAGAAATTTCTATGTCAATTGCATCCTTTGAGGACAGCAAACAGTCTGATTCTGAAGATACTGGGATGGACTCACACAATATCTACTCTGACGTTGAAAGTCATAGTTCTGCTGAAGAAGGTGAGGGTCCAAGTGTTAAAAAGCGACGGACGACGACAGACACAGTTACTCAGCAGTCACTCAGCAGTCATGATGAATCGCCATGCCGATATCAGCATATCCGTGAAAGTATACGAAAAGTCCAACCAGAATTCTACGAGACTATTGACAAACTGAGGAACTGGTAATACATGTCTGAGTGGGAAGCAGAATCGGCTGTGACCATAGCCGGCAACAAAATGTTTGGGCGGAACTGAGAAGCGCATTATGAGCCAGTTATTATCTGGACACCCTGCCAGAATCCAAGTGTCAGGGATGCAGGTAAGAGCATTGAAGTCATGGCGCCGGATTAAATCGTCCAGGAGATCATGAACTCTTATGAACAAGGAGTTGTGACTTATTTTGATGACAGTTCAAAGAATCAGGGCGCTGGTTCTTTTTCCGTTTAAGGTATCACTGTCAATGGAACATACCGTACCCTACCGACCATGAGTAGTATCCAATGGGGGCCCCCGCATCACTCCTATGGGGGCCCCAGCGTCGTTCCTGTGGGGGCCCCTGGGTCGCTCCTGTGGGAGCCCCCGAGTGGCTCATGTGGGGGCCCCCGAGTGTCTCCTCTTGGGGCTCCCGAGTGGATCCTGTGGAGGCCCTTGAGTCGGTCCTATGGGGAACCACGTGGCTCCTATGGGGGCCCTCGAGCCGCTCATGTGGGGGTCCCCGGGTCGCTCATGTAGGGGCCACCGGGTCGCTCCTGTGGGGGCCCCCGAGTCGCTTCTATGGAGGCCCGAGTCTCTCCTGTGGGGGGCTTCGAGTCCATCCAATAGGTGCCCCCGCGTCACTCTTGCGGGGTCCCCCGCGTCACTCCTGTGGGGGCCTCAGCGTCTCTCCTATTGGGGCCCCCGTGTCGCTCCTGTGGGGTTCCCCGTGTCGCTCTTGTGGGGGCCCTAGTGTCGCTCCTATGGGAGCCCCCGAGGCGCTCATGTGGGGGCCCCCGGGTCGTTCCTGTGGCGGCCCCCCAGTCGCTTCTGCGAGGGCCCAAGGTTCGCTTCTAGAGGGGCCCTCGAATCCATCCAATGGGATCCCCGCGTCACTCTTATGGGGGCCCCAGCGTCGGTCCTGTGGGGCCCCCGGGTCGCTCCTGTGGGGGCCCCCGAGTCGCTTCTGCGAGGGCCCCCGGGTCGCCTCTGTGGGGGCCCTCGAGTCCATCCAATGGGGACCCCCGCGTCACTCCTATGGGGGCCCCAGCGTCGTTCCTGTTAGGGCCCCCGGGTCGCTCCTGTGGGAGCCCCCGAGTCGCTTCTGCGAGGGCCAACGGGCCGCTTCTATGAAGGCCCTCGAGTCCATCCAGTGGGGTCCCGCGTCACTCTTATGGGGGCCCCAGCGTCGTTCCTGTGGGGGCCCCCGGGTCGCTCCTGTGGAGGCCCCCGAGTCGCTTCTGCGAGGGCCCCCGGGTCGCTTCTGTGGGGGCCCTCGAGTCCATCCAATGGGGACCCCCGCGAAACTCCTATGGGGGCCCCAGCGTCGTTCCTGTTAGGGCCCCCGGGTCGCTCCTGTGGGAGACCCCGAGTCGCTTCTGCGAGGGCCAACGGGTCGCTTCTATGAAGGCCCTCGAGTCCATCCAGTGGGGTCCCGCGTCACTCTTATAGGTGCCCCAACGTCAATCCTGTGGGAGCCCAAGGGTCGCTCCTGTGGAGTCCCCCGAGTCGCTTCTGCGAGGGCCCCGGGTCGCGTCTGTGGGGGCCCTCGAGTCCATCCAATGGGGGCCCCCGCATCACTCCTATGGGGGCCCCAGCGTCGTTCCTGTGGGGACCCCTGGGTCGCTCCTGTGGGAGCCCCCGAGTGGCTCATGTGGGGGCCCCCGAGTGTCTCCTCTTGGGGCTCCCGAGTGGATCCTGTGGAGGCCCTTGAGTCGGTCCTATGGGGAACCACGTGGCTCCTATGGGGGCCCTCGAGCCGCTCATGTGGGGGTCCCCGGGCCGCTCATGTAGGGGCCCCCGGGTCGCTCCTGTGGGGGCCCCCGAGTCGCTTCTGTGGGGGCCCGAGTCTCTCCTGTGGGGGGCTTCGACTCCATCCAATAGGTGCCCCCGCGTCACTCTTGCGGGGTCCCCCGCGTCACTCCTGTGGGGGCCTCAGCGTCGCTCCTATTGGAGCCCCCATGTCGCTCCTGTGGGGGCCTCAGCGTCTCTCCTATTGGGGCCCCCGTGTCGCTCCTATGGGGCTCCCCGTGTCGCTCTTGTGGGGGCCCCAGTGTCGCTCCTATGGGAGCCCCCGAGCCGCTCATGTGGGGGCCCCAGGGTCGTTCCTGTGGCGGCCCCCCAGTTGCTTCTGCGAGGACCCACGGATCGCTTCTACGGGGGCCCTCGAATCAATGCAAAGCCCCGCGTCACTCTTATGGGGGCCCCAGCGTCGTTCCTGTGGGGCCCCCGGGTCGCTCCTGTGGGGGCCCCCGAGTCGCTTCTGCGAGGGCCCCGGGTCGCCTCTGTGGGGGCCCTCGAGTCCATCCAATGGGGACCCCCGCGTCACTCCTATGGGGGCCCCAGCGTCGTTCCTGTTAGGGCCCCCGGGTCGCTCCTGTGGGAGCCCCCGAGTCGCTTCTGCGAGGGCCAACGGGCCGCTTCTATGAAGGCCCTCGAGTCCATCCAGTGGGGTCCCGCGTCACTCGTATGGAGGCCCCAGCGTCGTTCCTGTGGGGGCCCCCGGGTCGCTCCTGTGGAGGCCCCCGAGTGGCTTCTGCGAGGGCCCCCGGGTCGCTTCTGTGGGGGCCCTCGAGTCCATCCAATGGGGACCCCCGCGTCACTCCTATGGGGGCCCCAGCGTCGTTCCTGTTAGGGCCCCCGGGTCGCTCCTGTGGGAGCCCCTGAGTCGCTTCTGCGAGGGCCAACGGGTCGCTTCTATGAAGGCCCTCGAGTCCATCCACTGGGGTCCCGCGTCACTCTTATAGGGGCCCCAACGTCGCTCCTGTGGGAGCCCCCGGGTCGCTCCTGTGGAGTCCCTCGAGTCGCTTCTGCGAGGGCCCCGGGTCGCTTCTGTAGGGGCCCTCGAGTCCATCCAATGGGGGCCCCCGCATCACTCCTATGGGGGCCCCAGCGTCGTTCCTGTGGGGACCCCTGGGTCCCTCCTGTGGGAGCCCCCGAGTGGCTCATGTGGGGGCCCCCGATTGTCTCCTCTTGGGGCTCCAGAGTGGATCCTGTGGAGGCCCTTGAGTCGGTCCTATGGGGAACCACGTGGCTCCTATGGGGGCCCTCGAGCCGCTCATGTGGGGGTCCCCGTGTCGCTCATGTAGGGGCCCCCGGGTCGCTCCTGTGGGGGCCCCCGAGTCGCTTATTTGGGGGCCCGAGTCTCTCCTGTGGGGGGCTTCGAGTCCATCCAATAGGTGCCCCCGCGTCACTCTTGCGGGGTCCCCCGCGTCACTCCTGTGGGGGCCTCAGTGTCTCTCCTATTGGAGCCCCCGTGTCGCTCCTGTGGGGGCCTCAGCGTCGCTCCTATTGGGGCCCCCGTGTCGCTCCTGTGGGGCTCCCCGTGTCGCTCATGTGGGGGCCCCAGTGTCGCTCCTATGGGAGCCCCCGAGCCGCTCATGTGGGGGCCCCCGGGTCGTTCCTGTGGCGGCCCCCGAGTCGCTTCTGCGAGGGCCCACGGATCGCTTCTATGGGGGCCCTCGAATCCATCCAATGGGGTCCCCACGTCACTCTTATGGGGGCCCCAGGGTCGTTCCTGTGGGGGCCCCCGAGCCGCTCATGTGGGGGCCCTCGAGTCCATCCAATGGGGACCCCCGCGTCACTCCTATGGGGGCCCCAGCGTCGTTCCTGTTAGGGCCCCCGGGTCGCTCCTGTGGGAGCCCCCGAGTCGCTTCTGCGAAAGCCAACGGGTCGCTTCTATGAAGGCCCTCGAGTCCATCCAGTGGGGTCCCGCGTCACTCTTATGGGGGCCCCAGCGTCGTTCCTGTGGGGGCCCCCGGGTCGCTTCTGTGGGGGCCCTCGAGTCCATCCAATGGGGACCCCCGCGTCACTCCTATGGGGGCCCCAGCGTCGTTCCTGTTAGGGCCCCCGGGTCGCTCCTGTGGGAGCCCCCGAGTCGCTTCTGCGAGGGCCAACGGGTCGCTTCTATGAAGGCCCTCGAGTCCATCCAGTGGGGTCCCGCGTCACTCTTATAGGGGCCCCAACGTTGCACCTGTGGGGGCCCCCGGGTCGCTCCTGTGGAGGCCCCCGAGTCGCTTCTGCGAGGGCCCCGGGTCGCTTCTGTGGGGGCCCTCGAATCCATCCAATGGGGGCCCCCGCATCACTCCTATGGGGGCCCCAGCGTCGTTCCTGTGGGGGCACGTGGGTCGCTCCTGTGGGAGCCCCCGAGTGGCTCATGTGGGGGCCCCCGAGTGTCTCCTCTTGGGGCTCCAGAGTGGATCCTGTGGAGGCCCTTGAGTCGGTCCTATGGGGAACCACGTGTCGCTCCAATGGGACTCCCTGGGTCACTCTTTGGGGGCCCCCGAGAAGCTTCTGTGGGGGCCCCGAGTCTCTCCTGTTGGGGCCCTCGAGTCTTTCTAATGGAGGCCCCCGAATCTCTCCTGTTGGGGCCCTTGAATTCTTCAAATGGGGGCCCCCGCGTCGCTTCTTTGGGAGCCCCCGAGTCGCTCATATGTTGGCTCCCGAGTCGCTGCTATGGGGGCCCCGGGTCGCTCCTCTGGGGGCCCCTGAATCGCTCCAGTGGGGGCCCCAGCGTTGCTTCTGTGAGGCCCCCGAGTGGCTCAAGTAGGGGCCCCCGATTAGCTGCAATGATAGATCCGGGTCGCTCCTGTGGGGGCCTCGGAGTCGCTTGTGCGAGGGCCCCCGAATCGCTCCTGTGGAGGCACTCAAGTTCATCCAATAGGGGGCTCCCGCGTCGCTCCTGTGGGGGCCCCTGAGTCGCTCATGTAGGGGCCCCCGAGCCCATCCAGTAGTGGCCCCCGATCCATCCAGTGGGGGCCCCCGAGTCCATCCAGTTGGGGCCCCTGAGTGGCTCCTGTGGGGGGCCCCGCGTCGCTAATATGGGGGCCCCCGTGTCGCTCATGTAGGGGCCCCCGAATTGCTTCATTGGGGGCCCCGCTTCGCTCTATTAGAGTGCCCCTTATCTCTCTTGTGAGGGCCCGCATGTCGCTCCTGTGGGGACCCCCGCGTCGCTCCTGTGGGAGCCCCCCGAGTCGCTCATGTGGGGGCCCCCGAGTGCATCCAGTAGGGGCCCCAATCCATCTAGGGGTGCCCCCGAGTCCATCCAGTTGGATCCCCAAGTGGCTCATGTGGAGGCCCCCGCGTCGCTAATATGGGGACACCCGTGTCTCTCATGTGGGGGCCCCCGAGCTACTTCATTGGGGGCCGCGCGTCGCTCAGTTAGGGGGCCCCGCGTCTCTCTTGTGGAGGGCCCCGATCCGCTCTTGTTAGGGGCCCTGATCCGCTCCTGTATGGGGCCCCGATCCTCTCCTGTGGGGCCCTGAGCCTCTCAATTTGGGGGCCCGCGTCGCTCCCCTGAGGGGCCCCGATCCGCTCTTGTTGGGGGCCCCAATCCGCTCCTGTGTAGGGCCCTGAGCCTCTCAATTGGGGGGCCCCGCGTCGTTCATGTGGGGGGACCCGATCCACTCTTGTTGGGGGCCCCGATCCGCTCCTGTGGGAGCCCTGAACATATCCTGTGCGGGCCCCAAGGCACTCCTGTGTGGGGACCCGAGCCGCTCCTGTGGTGGTCCCGGCGTCCGTCCAGTGGGGGGTCCTGAGTGCGCGGGTGGGGGCCGATTCTCTTCAGTCGAAGTCGAAATAGTCGGAAGGGCCGAGGGCCCTGGGGGTTTCTTCCAAGTGAGCGGGAGCCTATGCGGGATGGCTCCGGGTGGTTACGTTGGTCTGTTGGTTGGATGGGGGGGGGAGCGGAGGAGGACGGCGGCGGCGGCGGGGCGGCGGAGGTCGGCGGCGGCGGCTGGCGGCGTGGGGCTGCGGAGGCGGAGGAGAGGAGGCGGCGGCGCGGACGTGGGAGCCGGGGGCGTGGGTCATGGCGGAGGCGGCTTCTACGGAGGGGAGCCTCGATGCGGCGGGAGGCGGCGGCGGCGAGGAGGGAGGAGGACGGCGGAGGAGGAGGCTGGAGGCGAGGGAGGACGGGGGGACAGGCGGATGAGGCGGAGGAGGACGGCGTGAGGAGGAGGCAGGATGGAGGAGGGCGGCGGACGGACGGCGGGAGGGGGCGGAGGAGTTGGCGGAGGCGGAGGAGGAGGAGGAGGAGGCTGCAGCGCGGCGGAGGCGGCGGCGGCGGCGGCGTCGTAGTAGGAGGCGCGGACGGCGGCGGCGGAGGCTGGAGGAGGCGGACCGGAGTGTCGGAGGCGAGAGGAAGCGGAGGAGGTAGGCGGAGGGGCGGAGGAGGAGGAGGGAGGAGCGCGGCGGAGGAGGAGGAGGGGCGTGGGTAGGAGGCGGAGAAGAGGAGCGCAGTCGGGGGCGGCCGGGGGAGGCGGAGGCGGGAGGCAGGAGGCGGAGGAGGAGGAGGCGGAAGGCGACAGAGGGGCAGAGGCGGCGGCGGAGTCGGGCGGAGGGGGCGGTGGGGGAGGGGGGAGGAGGAGGAGGAGGAGGAGGCGGAGGACGGGGAAGGCGGATGAGTAGTAGGGGAGTGGGGACGGAGGGGGAGGAGGGGAGGAGGAGGAGGGGGTCGGAGGAGGAGGGGGCGGAGGCGGCGGCCGGAGGCGGAGGGGGAGGAGGACGGCGGGACGGAGGCGGCGGCGGCAGGAGGACGGGAGGAGGCGGAGGAGGAGGCGGAGGCGGTGGCGGAAGTGGGAGGCGGCGGCGGAGGCGGGACGGAGGCAGGGGGAGGCAGCGGGGGAGGATGAGGCGGAGGCAGGACGGAGGCGGAGGAGGAGGGGAGGCAGGAGGTGGAGCGAAGAGAGGAGGGAGGAGGCGGGAGGAGGAGGGGGAGGGAGGCGGGGAGGCGGAGGAGGAGGAGGAGGAGGAGGCGGAGGGAGGAGGAGGAGGAGGAGAGGAGGAGGTGGGAGGAGGAGAAGGAGGCAGGGAGGAGGAGGGGCAGGAGGAGGAGGGGCGGGAGGAGGAGGCGGAGAACGGCGGCGGAGGAGGGAGGCGGAGGCGGAGGAGGGGGCTGAGGACGGAGGAGGGAGGACGGGCGCGCGGAGGAGGGGGGGGGGAGGAGGGGGGGGGGGGAGGAGGGGGGGGGGGGGGGGGGGGGGGGGGGGGGGGAGGAGGGGGGGAAGGTGGGGGGGGGGGGGGGGAGGAGGGGGGGGGCGGGGAGGGGCGGGGGGGGGGGGGGGGGGGGGGGGGGGGGGGGGGGGGGGGGGGGGGGGGGGGGGGGGCGGGGGGGGGGGGGGGGGGGGGGGCGGGGGGGCGGGGGGGGGGGGGGGGGGGGGGGGGGGGGGGGGGGGGGGGGGGGGGGGGGGGGGGGGGGGGGGGGGGGGGGGGGGGGGGGGGGGGGGAGGGGGGGGGGGGGGGGGGGGGGGGGGGGGGGGGGGGGGGGGGGGGGGGGGGGGGGCGGGGGGGGGGGGGGGGGGGAGGGGGGGGGGGGGGGGGGGGGGGGGGGGGGGGGGGGGGGGGGGGGGGGGGGGGGGGGGGGGGGGGGGGGGGGGGGGGGGGGGGGGGGGGGGGGGGGGGGGGGGGGGGGGGGGGGGGGGGGGGGGGGGGGGGGGGGGGGGGGGGGGGGGGGGGGGGGGGGGGGGGGGGGAGGGGGGGGGGGGGGGGGGGGGGGGGGGGGGGGGGGGGGGGGGGGGGGGGGGGGGGGGGGGGGGGGGGGGGGGGGGGGGGGGGGGGGGGGGGGGGGGGGGGGGGGAGGGGGGGGGGGGGGGGGGGGGGGGGGGGGGGGGGGGGGGGGGGGGGGGGGGGGGGGGGAGGGGGGGGGGGGGGGGGGGGGGGGGGGGGGGGGGGGGGGGGGGGGGGGGGGGGGGGGGGGGGGGGGGGGGGGGGGGGGGGGGGGGGGGGGGGGGGGGGGGGGGGGGGGGGGGGGGGGGGGGGGGGGGGGGGGGGGGGGGGGGGGGGGGGGGGGGGGGGGGCGGGGGGGGGGGGGGGGGGGGGGGGGGGGGGGGGGGGGGGGGCGGGGGGGGGGGGGGGGGGGGCGGGGGGGGGGGGGGGGGGGGGGGGGGGGGGGGGGGGGGGGGGGGGGGGGGGGGGGGGGGGGGGGGGGGGGGGGGGGGGGGGGGGGGGGGGGGGGGGGGGGGGGGGGGGGGGGGGGGGGGGGGGGGGGGGGGGGGGGGGGGGGGGGGGGGGGGGGGGGGGGGGGGGGGGGGGGGGGGGGGGGGGGGGGAGGGGGGGGGGGGGGGGGGGGGGGGGGGGGGGGGGGGGGGGGGGGGGGGGGGGGGGGGGGGGGGGGGGGGGGGGGGGGGGGGGGGGGGGGGGGGGGGGGGGGGGGGGGGGGGGGGGGGGGGGGGGGGGGGGGGGGGGGGGGGGGGGGGGGGGGGGGGGGGGGGGGGGGGGGGGGGGGGGGGGGGGGGGGGGGGGGGGGGGGGGGGGGGGGGGGGGGGGGGGGGGGGGGGGGGGGGGGGGGGGGGAGGGGGGGGGGGGGGGGGGGGGGGGGGGGGGGGGGGGGGGGGGGGGGGGGGGGGGGGGGGGGGGGGGGGGGGAGGGGGGGGGGGGGGGGGGGGGGGGGGGGGGGGGGGGGGGGGGGGGGGGGGGGGGGGGGGGGGGGGGGGGGGGGGGGGGGGGGGGGGGGGGGGGGGGGGGGGGGGGGGGGGGGGGGGGGGGGGGGGGGGGGGGGGGGGAGGGGGGGGGGGGTGGGGGGGGGGGGGGGGGGGGGGGGGGGGGGGGGGGGGGGAGGGGGGGGGGGGGGGGGGGGGGGTGGGGGGGGGGGGGGGGGGGGGGGGAGGGGGGGGGGGGGGGGGGGGGGGGGGGGGGGGGGGGGGGGGGGGGGGGGGGGGGGGGGGGGGGGGGGGGGGGGGGGGGGGGGGGGGGGGGGGGGGGGGGGGGGGGGGGGGGGGGGGGGGGGGGGAGGGGGGGGGGGGGGGGGGGGGGGGGGGGGGGGGGGGGGGGGGGGGGGGGGAGGGGGGGGGGGGGGGGAGGGGGGGGGGAGGAGGGGGGGGGGGGGGGGGGGGGGGGGGGGGGGGGGGAGGGGGGGGGGGGGGGGGAGGGGGGGGGGAGGGGGGAGGGGGGGGGGGGGGGGGAGGAGGGGGGGGGGGGAGGGGGGGGGGGGAGGGGGGGGGAAGGCGGCGGAGGGGGGAGGAGGGGGGGGGGGGGAGGGGGGGGAGGGGGGGGGGGGCGCGGGGAGGGGGAGGGGTGGGGGGGGGGGGGGCGGAGGGGGGGGGGGGGGGGTGGAGGGGGGGTGGGGGGGGGGGGGGGGGAAGGGGAGGGGGGGGGAGGGGGGGCGGAGGGGGAGGAGGGAGGGGGAGGGGGGAGGGAGGGGCGGAGGGGGGGAGGGGGGGGGGGGGACGGGGGGAGAGGGGGAGAGGAGGGGGGGGAGGGGGGGTCGGGCGGGGGGGGGGGGGGGGGTGGGGGGGGGCGGGGGGGGGAGAGGGAGAGGGGAGGGGGGCGGCGTGGGGGGGCGGAGGAGGGGGGGTGGGGAGGCGAGGGGGGCGGGGGAGGGGGGCGGGGGCAGGGAGGGGGGAGGGAGGAGGGGGGGAGGAGGGGGAGGGGTGGGTGAGGGCGGCGGGAGGGGGGGAGTGGAGGAGGGGGGAGGGGAGGGGGGGGGAGGGGGGGAGGGGGAGGCGGGGAGGGGGGAAAAGCGGGGGAGGAGGGGAGGAGGAGGAGGAGGGGAGGGGGGGAGGAGGAGGAGGAGGGGAGGAGGAGGGGAGGAGGAGAGGAGGAGGAGGAGGAGGTGGAGAGAGAGGGGGAGGAGGAGGAGGCGGGGAGGAGGTGGGAAGCGGAGGAGGGGAGGGGGAGGTGGAGCGGGAGGAGGAGGAGGAGGCGAGGAGGCGGAGGAGGGGGAGGAGGAGGAGGAGGAGGAGGAGGAGGAGGAGGAGGAAGGGGGAGGAGAGGAGGAGGAGGAGGAGGAGGGGAGGGGAGGCGGAGGGGAGGAGGAGGCGGGGAGGCGGAGGGGGAGGAGGAGGAGAGGCGGGGGGCGGAGGGGAGGGGAGGAGGAGGAGGAGGATGTGGAGGGAGGAGGGGGGAGGGGGAGGGCGGAGGGGGAGGAGGAGGAGGAGGAGGGCGGGGAGGAGGGGAGGAGGGGGAGGAGGCGGGGAGGAGGAGGGGGAGGAGGAGGAGGAGGAGGCGGAGGAGGAGGGGAGGAGGGGGACGAGGAGGAGAGGAGGAGGAGGGGCGGGAGGAGGAGGAGGAGGAAGGGGAGGAGGAGGAGGAGGGGGAGGGGAGAGGGAGGGGGGGGGGGGAAAGGGGGGAGGAGGGAGGAGGAGGAGGGAGGAGGAGGAGGAGGAGGAGGGGGAGGGGGGGAGGGGGGGAGGAGGAGGAGGGAGCGGAGGAGGAGGAGGAGGGAGCGGAGGAGGAGGAGGAGGAGGAGGAGGAGGGAGCGGAGGAGGAGGAGGGAGCGGAGGAGGAGGAGGGAGCGGAGGAGGAGGAGGGAGCGGAGGAGGAGGAGGGAGCGGAGGAGGAGGAGGAGGGGAGGAGGGGGGAGGAGGAGGAGAGGGGGGGAGGAGGAGGAGGAGGAGGAGGGGAGGGAGGAGGAGGCGGAGGAGGGGGAGGAGGGGGAGGAGGAGGAGGGGGGAGGAGGGGAGGGGGAGGGAGGCGGAGGAGGCGGAGGGGGGAGGAGACGAGGAGGAGGAGAGGGAGAGGAGGAGGAGGAGGCGGGGAGGAGGAGAGAGGACGAGGAAGAGGGGAGAGGAGGAGGGGAGGGAGAGGAGGCGTGGGAGGGGAGGGAGGGGGAGAAGGAGAGAGGAGGGGGAGGAGGAGGAGGGGGAGAGGAGGGAGGGGGAGGGGAGGAGGAGGAGGAGGAGAGGAGGGGGAAGGAGGGGGAGGGGAGGAGGGGAGGAGGGGAGCGAAGAGGAGGAGGAGCGAGAGGAGGGGGAGGAGGAGGAAGGGAGGAGGAGGAGGAGGGGAGGAGGAGGAGGAGGAGAGGAGGAGGCGGAGGAGGAGGAGGAGGAGAGGAGGCGGAGGAGGGGGGAGGAGGAGGAGCGGAGGGGAGGAGGGGGAGGCGGAGGCGGAGGGGAGGAGGAGGGGGCGGAGGCGGAGGAGGAGGAGGAGGAGGCGGAGAGAGGGGAGGCGGAGGAGGAGGGGAGGGGAGGAGGGGCGGAGGAGGGAGGAGGAGGCGGAGGGGAGGAGGAGGAGGAGGCGGAGGAGGAGGGAGGCGGCGGAGGAGGGGGAGGGGGAGAGGAGGAGGCGGAGGGGAGGAGGGCGGGGAGGAGGGAGAGGGGAGGAGGAGGGAGGGGAGGAGGGAGGCGGAGGAGGAGGAGGAGGCGGAGGCGCGGGAGGGGGGAGGAGGAGGAGGAGGAGGAGGGGAGAGAGGAGGAAAGGAGGCGGAGGAGGAGGCGGAGGAGCGGGAGGGAGGGGAGGAGGAGGAGGGGGAGGAGAGGGGAGGAGGAGTGGAGAGGCGGAGGGGAGAGGAGGAGGAGGAGGACTGGGAGGAGGCGCGGGGGAGGAGGAGGGGGAGGAGGAGGGGGAGGAGCGGGGAGAGGAGGAGGGGAGGAGGCGGAGGGAGGAAGGGGGAGGGGCGGAGGAGGAGGGTGTGGAAGGAGGAGGAGGAGGAGAGGGGGGGGAGGGGGAGGAGGGGCGGAGGGGAGAGGGAGATGGAGGGGGAGGCGGAGGAGGGGGAGGAGAGGAGGAGGAGGAGGAGGGGGAAGGGAGGAGGAGAGCGGAGGGGAGGGGAGGGAAGGGGAGGAGGAGGAGGGGAGGGGAGGAGAAGGAGGGGAAGAGGGGGGGGAGGGGAGGGAGGCGGAGCGGAGGAGGAGGAGGGGAGAGGAGGGAGGGGAGGAGGGGAGAGGGGGAGGAGAGGGAGGGGAGGAGAGGAGGAGGAGGGAGGGAGGAGGGGGAGGAGGGAGGAGGAGGGGCGGAGGGAGGGGAGGCGAGAGGAGGAGGAGGCGGAGGGGGGAGGGGGGGGGGAGGAGCGGGGCGGAGGGGAAGGGGGGGGGGGAGGAGGAGGAGGAGCAGGAGGGGGGGGAGGAGGGGGAGAGGGGGAGGAGGGGGGGGAGGAGGAGGAGGGGAGAGGGGGCGGCGGGGAGGGGGAGGCGGGGGGAGGAGGGGAGGGGAGGGGAGGGGAGGAGGAGGGGAGGGGGGAGGAGGCGGGGGGGGGGGGGGAGGAGGAGAGGGGAGGGGGGAGGAGGAGGGGGAGGCGGGGGGGAGGGGAGGAGGCGGGGGGGGGGAGAGGAGGAGGAGGAGGAGGGGAGGGGAGGGGAGGAGGAGGAGAGGAGGGGGAGGGGAGGAGGAGGAGGAGGAGGGGGGGGAGGAGGGGAGAGGCGGAGAGGCGGGGGGGGGGAGGGGGAGGGCGGGCGGAGGGAGGGGGAGGGGGGAGGGAGAGGGAGGCGGGGGGGGGGGGGAGGGGAGGGGGGGGAGGGGGGGGGAGGGGAGGGGGGGGGGGGAGGGAGGGGAGGGGAGGGGGGGAGGAGGAGGGGAGGGGGGGAGGGGAGGAGGGGAGGGGAGGCGGGGGCGGGGGGGAGGAGGGGGAGGGGAGGGGGAGGGGGGAGGGGGAGGGGAGGAGGAGGGAGGAGGCGGAGGAGGGGAGGGGAGGGGGAGGAGGGGGGAGGAGGGGGAGGGGGAGGAAGAGGGGAGAGGAGGCGGGGGGGGGAGGAGGGGGCGCGGAGGAGGGGAGAGGAGGGGGGAGAGGGGGGGGGGAGGAGGGGGGGGCGGGGAGGAGGAGGGGAGGAGGAGGAGGCGGGGGGGGAGGAGGAGGGGAGGGGGGGGGAGGAGGGAGGGGGGGGGAGGGGGGAGGGGCGGAGGCGGGGGGAGGGGAGGGGGAGGGGGAGGGGGGAGGAGGGGAGGGGAGAGGGGGGAGGGGGGGGGGAGGAGGAGGAGGAGGAGGGGAGGAGGAGGGGAGAGGGGGGCGGGGCGGAGGAGGAGGAGGAGGGGGGTGGAGGGGAGGAGGAGGGGCGAGGGGGCGGAGGCGGGGAGGAGGAGGGGAGGGGAGGGGGAGGAGGAGGGGAGGGGAGGGGGGAGGAGGCGGAGGGGGAGGGGAGGAGGAGGCGGGGGGGGAGGAGGGGGGAGGGGAGGAGGAGGAGGAGGGAGGAGCGGAGGAGGAGGAGGAGAGGAGGGGGCGGGGAGGCGGGGAGGGGGGGAGGAGGAGGGGGAGAGGCGGGGAGGGGGAGGAGGAGGAGGAGGGGGGGAGGAGGGGAGGAGAGAGGGGAGGAGGGGAGGGGGGGGAGGAGGAGGAGGAGGGGGGGAGGGGGGAGGGAGGGGAGGAGGCGGAGGAGGTGGGGGGGGAGGAGGGGGGGGGGGGGGAGGAGGAGAGGAGGCGGGAGGGAGGGGGGAGGAGGAGGCGCGGGAGGAGGAGGAGGGAGAGGGGGGAGGAGGAGGAGGAGGAGGGGGGGAGGAGGAGGAGGAGAGGCGGAGGGGGGAGGAGAGGAGGCGGAGAGGAGGGGGAGGAGGAGGGAGGAGGAGGCGGGGAGGGGAGGAGGAGGGGGAGGCGGAGGAAGGGGGAGGAGGAGGAGGGGGAGGAGGGAGGAGGAGGAGGCGGGAGCGGTGGGGGAGGAGGAGGAGAGGGGAGGAGGAGGGGGAGGGGGGGAAGGGAGGAGGAGGAGGCGAGGCGGAGGAGGAGGGGAGAGGAGGAGGCGGAGAGGGGGGGAGGAGGAGGAGGAGGAGGAGGAGGGGGAGGAGGAGGAAGAGAGGTGGGCGGAGGAGGAGGGGGAGGAGGGGAGGGGGGGGAGGAGGAGGAGGAGGAGGAGGCGGAGGCGGGGGAGGAGGAGAGGAGGGGAGGAGCGCGCGGGGGGGGGGAGGGGAGGGCGCGGGGAGGGGAGGGGGAGGAGAGGAGGCGGGGAGGAGGAGGAGGCGGAGAGGAGGAGGGGAGGAGGAAAGGGGGAGGAGAGGGGAGGAGGAGGGGGGAGGGGGGGGAGAGGAGGAGAGGAGGGGGGGGGGAGAGGAGGAGGAGGAGGAGGAGGAGTGGAGGAGAGGGAGGAGGAGAGGAGGAGAGAGGAGGAGGAGAGGCGGAGGCGGAGAGGAGGCGGTGGGGGGAGAAGGCGGAGGAGAGGGAGGAGGCGTGGCGGAGAGGAGAGCGAGAGCGGGCGGAGAAGGGGAGGAGGAGGGAGGGGGAGCGGAAGGGGAGGAGGAGGGGGAGGAGGAGGGGAGGAGGAGGGAGGAGGAGGAGGCGGAGGAGGGAGGGGGAGGAGGAGAGGGGAAGGGGGAGGAGGGCGGAGAGGAGGAGGAGGAGGCGGAGGCGGAGGAGGAGGGCGAGAGGGGGAGAGGAGGGGGAGGAGGCGCGGAGGGGGAGGAGGGGTGAGAGGAGGCGGAGGGGGAGGAGGAGGGGGAGGAGGGGCGGCAGAGGCGGGGAGGGAGGGAGGAGGAGGGGGAGGAGGAGGGCGGAGGAGGAGGGGGAGGAGGAGGAGGGAGGAGGCGGAGGAGGAGGAGGAGGAGAGGAGGGGAGAGGGGGGAGGGGGGGAGGAGGAGAGGAGCGCGGGAGAGGGGAGGAGGGAGGAGGAGGGGAAGGCGGGGAGAGGAGGGCGGAGGGGAGGAGGAGGGGAGGAGGAGGGGAGCGCGGGAGGGGAGGAGGAGAGAGGGGGAGGGGAGGAGGAGGGGGAGGAGGAGGAAGGGGAGGAGGAGAGGAGAGGGGGGGGGGGAGGAGGAGGCGAGGGGAGAGGGGGGAGGAGAGGCGGAGGAGAGGAGAGGAGCGAGGAGGAGGGAAGGAGAAGGAGGAGGGGGAGGACGCGGGGAGGAGGGGGAGGAGGAGCGGGGGGGGGAGGAGGAGGAGGAGGAGGCGCGGAAGGGGCGAGGAGGGGGAGAGGAGGGGCGGAGGGGGAGGAGAGCGGAGAGAGAGGGCGAGGAGCGCGGGAGGAGGGAGAGGAGGGCGAGAGCGCGGGAGGAGGAGGAGAGGAGGACGAGGAGCGGGGAGAGGGGGGCGGAGGAGGAGGAGAGGAGAGGAGGAGGAGGGGAGAGGAGGGCGAGAGCGCGGGAAGGAGGAGGAGAGGAGGAGGAGGCGGAGGGGAAGCGGAGGAGGGCGAGAGGCGGGGAAGGGAGGAGGCGGAGGGAGGGCGGGGAAGAGGAGAGGGGAGGGGAGGCGCGGGGAGAGGAGGAGGAGAGGAGGAGGGGGAGAGGAGGGAGAGGAGGCGGAGGAGGAGGAGGCGGGGGGGAGAGGAGGGGAGAGGAGTGGAGGAGGAGCGAGAGAGGAGGCGGGAGCGAGGGCGGGGAGGCGGAGGAGGAGGGGGGAAGGAGGAGAGGAGGGGGAGGAGGGGCGGGAGGGGAGAGGGGGGAGGGGGGGGGAGGGCGAGGAGGAGGAGGGGGCGGAGGGGAGGGGGGAGGGCGGAGGAGGCGCGAGGAAGGGAGGTGGAGGGGAGCGAGGAGGGGGGAGGAGGAGGCGGAGAGGAGGGAGAGGCGGAGGAGGGCGAGGAGGGGGAGGCGGAGGAGGAGGAGGAGAGCGAGGGGGGAGGAGAAGGAGGAGGAGGGAGGAGGCGCGGGAAGGGGGAGAGGAGGGCGAGAGCGCGGGAAGGGGAGAGGAGGGCGAGGAGGAGGAGGGAAGGGGGGAGAGGGGGAGGAGGCGGAGGAGGAGGCGCGGGGGGAAGGGGGAGGAGGAGGCGCGGAGAGGAGCGGAGGAGGCGGAGGAGGGCGGAAGGCGGGAGGGGAGAGGAGGAGAGGAGGAGGAGAGGAGGGAGGGCGGAGAGCGCGGGAAGGGGGAGGAGGAGGGCGAGAGGGGAGGGAGGGGAGGAGGAGGGGAGGAGGAGGAGGAGGAGGAGGGGAGGCGGAGGAGGAGGAGGGCGGGGGGGGAAGGGAGAGGCGGGAGAGGCGGGAAGGGGAGAGGAGGGAGGAGGCGAAGGGGGAGGAGGAGAGCGGAGAGCGCGGTGAGGGGCGGAGGAGGAGGAGGCGGAGGAGGGGGGAGGGAGGGGAGGAGGAGGAGGGGGAGGAGAGGGGGAGAGGGGGGAGAGGAGAGGAGGGGGAGGGGAGGGGAGGGGGAGGAGGAGGCGCGGAGGAGGAGGAGGAGGGAGGAGGGGAGAGGAGGAGGAGGGAGGAGGGGAGGAGAGGAGGAGGAGGCGAGGAGGAGGAGGGGAGAGGGGAGGAGGAGGAGGGAGAGGAGGGGCGGAGGAGGAGGAGAGGCGGAGAGGAGAGGGAGGAGGGGAGAGGGGGGGAGGAGGGAGGAGGCGGCGGGGAGGAGGAGGAGGAGGGGAGAGGAGGGAGGAGGAGGAGGAGGGGAGGGGAGAGGAGGGAGGAGGAGGAGGCGAGAGGGGGAGGAGGAGGAGGAGGGGAGGGGAGGAGGGGAGGCGGGAAGGAGGGAGGCGGAGGGGAGGGGAGAGGAGGAGGGGAGGGGGGTAGGGAAGGGGAGGAGGGGGAGAGGGAGGAAGGGGGGAGGAGAGGGGAGGACGGGGGAGGAGGAGGAGCGAGGAGGGGGAGGGGGAGAGGAGGAGGAGAGGAGGGGAAGAGGAGAGGAGGAGGCGGGGGGGGAAGGGGAGGAGGGGGGAGGGGCGGAGGGAAGGGGCGAGGCGGGGAGGGGGGGAGGAGGGGAGAGGAGGGGGGAGAGGAGGAGGGGAGAGGGGAGGGGAGGAGGAGGCGGAGGAGGGAGGAGGGGAGAGGGCGGGAGGGCGGAGGGGGGAGGGGCGGGGAGGGGAGGAGGGGGAGGAGGAGGGGGGGGGGAGGGGGGGAGGGGAGGGAGAGGAGGGGGGAGGAGGGGGGAGGAGGGGGGGGGGGGGGGGAGGAGGGGCGGAGGGGGGGGGAGGAGGCGCGGAGAGGGGCGGAGGAGGGGAGGAGGGAGGGGGAGCGGAGGGGAGGCAGGGGAGGAGCGGGAGGGGGGGGGAGGGCGAGGGGAGGGGGAGGGGAGGAGGAGAGGGGAGGGGAGGGGAGGGGAGAGGGGAAGGAGAGGAGGACGAGGAGGCGGGGGAGGAGGAGGAGGGGAGTAGAGGAGGAGGAGGAGGGGAGGGAGGGGGAGGGGAGGGGGGGCGGGGAAGGGGAGGAGGAGGAGGAGGGGGAGGCGGAGGGGAGGGGGAGGAGGGGAGAGGAGGGGGGAGGGGGAGGAGGGGAGGCGGGGGGAGGGGGGGAGGAGGAGGGGGAGGGGAGGGGAGGGCGGGGGGAGGAGGGGGAGGAGGGGGGAGGGGAGGGGGGAGGAGGGGAGGAGGGAAGGGAGGGGAGGGCGGAAGGGGGGAGGGGGAGGAGGAGGAGGAGGAGGAGGGGAAGGGAGGCGGAGGAGGGGAGAGGGGGAGGCGGGGAGGAGGGGGGAGGAGGCGGGGGGGGGGAGGGAGGAGGAGGCGGAGGAGGAGGGGAGGGGGGGGGAGGAGGAGGAGGCGGAGGAGGAGGGGGGAGGAGGAGGGGGGGGGGAGGAGGGCGGGGGAGGGGGAGGGGGGGGAGGAGGGGAGAGGAGGAGGAGGAGGCGGAGAGGA
>NC_134796.1:18553433-18558433 GCF_046742065.1 Oratosquilla oratoria
ATATACGGAAATCGAACGCCTCAGAGCTTTGGCAAACTCTCGCTATTTTATCAGAGGAGACTTTGGCTGTTTTGAGTCCACCTTTCATTAGGAGTCGATCGATGTTCTCGGTGTTAAGCGCGTTGGGAATCAACTCCTAATGAAGGGTGGACTCAAAACAGCCGAAGTCTCCTCTAATAAAATAGCAAGAATTGTGAAAAGACAAGAAAAAAATCCTATCAGTGAGCTAAGTGTGGTTTATGAGATTCCTTGTAAAGAGTGCTCAGCGTCCTATTTCGGTGAGTTGAGCCGAGGATTAAACAAACGTATATCTGAACATAAAAATTACCTTGGAGCGCACAGGACGTCCAACTCCTTAGTTCAGTATGCGGACAAATTTGGCCACCTTCCCCATTGGAAAGATGTCAAAGTCCTAAGAAAGGGTCATGAAAAGAAGACAAGAAAAACGATTGAAGCTGCATATATAAACGCCAAAGAAAACACTAATGGAAGAGAGGGATTTATCTGTCTATTGAAGGCGGCAAGTGTCCTTATACTAGATTCGCTGAGACACCGGACAAATGCTCACCACCCGGACGTTGTGACCTGACCAAGAGGCCCCTCAGGAATAACATAAAATGTGACATATAAAACCTTCTGTAGATAACTCTCTGAAGAAAACCAAAGCGTCGTAACGTGAGAGTATAATCAATTACGAGAGCATCTTCGTTTTACTTCCACCACCCAAAATCTCTCTCTCTCTCTCTCATATATATATATATATATATATATATATATACATATATATACATATATATATATACATATATAGAAATATATATATATATATATATATATATATATATATATATATATATATTTCAACAACCACAATGCACTTTAATTCTAAGCCATCAACATTGGGTGATTCAATGGGGCCATATGCAGAAATTGAAATATGGTACTGCCGAGGACTCGAACTCAGCGATCACACGACAAGTGCCGTAGTAACTAGCCAACTACGCCATCAAGAGAAATATAAATTGATCTCAAGCTTTCTTATATATTTGTATGCTCGAGTTACATACACTTACATGAAATTTTGCGTTCAACCCATCTCCACTATGATAGCACAATTGGAAGTATACAAACGCGGGAAAGGATTTGTACAACACTGAATGGGTCCCAGTGATTAGAGATACATTTTAACAACCACAATGCACTTTAATTCTAAGCCATCAACGTTGGGAGACCCAATGGGGCCACATGCTGAAATTGAAATATGGTACTGCCGAGGACTCGAACTCAGCGATCAAATGACAAGTGCCGTAGTAACTAGCCAACTACGCCATCAAGAGAGATATAAATTGAGCGCATGCTCGACTTACATACACTTAGATGAAATTTTGCGTTCAACCCATGTTCACTATGATAGTACAATTGGAAGTATACAAACGCGGGAAAGCATTTGTACAACACTGAATGGGTCCCAGTGATTAGAGATACATTTTAACAACCACAATGCACTTTGATTCTAAGCCATCAACATTGGAAGACCCAATTGGGACATATATATATATATATATGTGTGTGTGTGTATATATATATATACATATATATGTACATATATATATATACATATATACATACATATATATATATATATATATATATATATGTATGTATGTATATATACAAGACTCCCCTCCCTCGATGTACTAATCAAGATTTCCACATCTCATACCAATACTGTTGGTCCTCTGTTTAAACTATAGTAGATGGCATTCTATCCTAGTATACACTCCGTATTTGTTCCTTGTGTATGTATATAATTTCCTTCCCTGAAGATGATCAGTTTTAGTAGAAACACGTCCTGGAGATTGAAGACTAGTTAAGAATGTTATTCGGAGTATGATAAATATAAATTCGTATCTATTTATCTATCTATCTATCAATATATATATATATATATATATATATATATATATATATATATATATGTACTAGCCAAATTACCCGCGCGTTTCTGTGGGCAAATGATGATTATTTTAATTTTGGTAGAATTTTTGGAGAAAAGTTACACGTATCAATATAACTCAATGGAAAAGGTAACAAAAATAAAATGTTAAGAAAGTAAGAAAAAGTTAGTTTGAGGAGGGAGACTCCCTTTGGAAGTGAAATACACTTATCTAAGTAGCCTGAGTTATGGTGAATATATATGGTTTTGGGGGGGGGGGAGCTCGTGAACAAACAAACAGACAGACAAAAGCTACTACTTTATTATAGTAGATATAAATGAAAGATAGTTATCCAAGCACCTTGGGTTATAAGGTTTCGGAATATATATGGTTATAGGGGTCTATCTACAAAAACCTAGGAGTAGTTCATGAATAATTCCTAACCTAACCATACCCCACCTAAAATAAACCTTTAACCCTAACCAAAGCATTTTGAAAATGGAATATAGTTACCCAAGGACCTGGAGTGATAGGGAATCAGAATATATATGGTTATAGGGGTCTATCTACAAAAACCTAGGAGTAGTTCATGAATAATTCCTAACCTAACCATACCCCACCTAAAATAAACCTTTAACCCTAACCAAAGCATTTTGAAAATGGAATATAGTTGTCCAAGTACCTGGAGTGATAAGGTATCAAAATATTTATTGTCATAGGGGTCTATCTTCAAAACCCTAGAAGGAGTTCGTGAACAAACAAACAAACAGACAGACAGACAGACAAATTAAAGATAGTTATCTAAGTACCATGGGTTATAAGGTTTCGGAATATATATAGTTTTATGGGTCCATCTACAAAAACCTAGGAGTTCGTGAATAATCCCTAACCTAACCATATCCCACCTTACTTTAACCCTTAACCCTAAATTTTATTTTTATGAAATATTGTTATTCAAGTACCTGGAGTGATAGGGTATCAGAATATATATGGTTATGGGGGACTATCTCCAAAACCCTAGGAGGAGCTCGTAAACAAACAAACAAACAAACAGACAGACAGGCAAATGAAAGATAGTTATCAAAGTACCATGGGTTATAAGGTTTCAGAATATATATATGGTTATAGGGGTCTATCTGCAAAAACCTATACACACATACACACACACGCACACACACACACACACACACACACACACACACACACACACGCACACGTGTGAAAATTTTATAAGCTCTGCCAAGGGATTCGAACCCTGACCTGTGCGTGCATAATCACGATGTCAAGACGCTAGCAACTGAGGTATGTGCGATAGTACAAAAGGGCTACAGTCAACATAGCTACAGAAGACATAGTCTCATTTTCATCCAATCCCCATTTAGGCGAGCCTTTCGACAAGTTGTGTATGTTTAAAACAGATTAATCGTTTTAGAAGCTCTGCCAAGTAGCTATGCCGAGTGTGGTCGGGGACTTGTACAGTCCTTTTGTACCATCGCACATAGCTCAGTTGCTAACGTCTTGACTTCGTGATTATGCACGCACAGGTCAGGTCCTTTGGCAGAGCTACTGAAATGTTCAATATGTCTTACACATTCACAATATATATATATATATATATATATATATATATATATATATAAATATATATATATATATATATATATAATATGTGTATATATGTATATATATATATATATGTATATATGTATATATATATATATATGTATATATATATATGTATATATATACATATATATATATATATATATATGTATATATATATATATATATATATATATATATATATATATATATACTTATACACATCCAGTTTAGGATACGTCACCACAGGGAAGTGGATGATGGGTAAGGGAACCAGTGTGGTGAATAGTTGCACTGGCTTAAAGGACTGTTGCAAAGGCAAATTTGACCCAACAACATGTGGGGAGTCAGAACAATGGCCTGATCACAACAAAGAGAAGGGGAAGGGGAGGGAGGGGAAAGGGAGGATAAAGAAGGGATAATGGGGAAGCGATGGAGGAAATGGGGGAAGGGGGAATGGAAATAGGGAGTACTGAAGAGGAAGAACGAAATAGAAGAGAGGGAGAGGGTGCGATGGGAACGGAAGTTAAAGGTTTCAAAAGTGGGATGGGAATATCAAGGAGACAAGGTAGAGAGAAAGAGAAAGGCGGAAGGGAAATGGAGAGAGGTATAGGGGGAAAAGAGAGGAAGGGTTTAATAAAAGAGAGGAAGAGTGCGATGGGGAGGGAAAGGTGAGGGTGGCAAATGTGAGGAGGGATGGTGTAGGAGAGAGAGGGACGGAGGGAGTACTGACTTGGGGGTAAGGGCAGGTGAGGTGGGGAGAGAACGGAGAATGAAGGAAGGGATGAAAAAAGGTCGTAAAGAAACAAAAATTAAATGGGATGTGGAATGTAAGGAAAAGGGGGAGATAGAAATGGATGGAAACAGAAAAAATGGGGAGATATGAAGGAGTGGAATGATAGAATGGAAGCAAGCAAAAATAGTAGAAGGTAACTGGAGAGAGTTGAGGGAGAAGTAGGAAAAGAGAGGAATGGGGGAATAAGGAAAAAGAGTTGGGAGAGGAGAGGGAAAATGAAACATTCATAAACCTGATATGATGAAAACGCGACGGGGAGGAGGTTGATAGTTGGTGACATGATCATAACGGAGGAAAAAGTATTAGCCATACATAGGTTAATAGGAATAAAATATGGTTCAGTAAATAAAAAGGAATGAAAAATGTAGGGATAAAAGCGAAACGAAGTCGAAGATCAGATGCAAGAAAAATGTGTTGAAAATATTCAAAAATAGAATGAAAACCAAAGGAAAGAAAAGAAGAGGAATGGTTGCCTAGACACAAGCAACTGGATGAAATGCGATGATATATGGTGAAAGAAGAACAAAAGAAAAAGAAAAGATAAAAGGAGGGAATTGACGAGAGGGAAAGGGGCTGAAGAAAAATGAACGAAAGAGAAGACTGGATCAAAAATCAAGAAAAAAAAATGAAACGAAATAGCATAAAAGAACAGAAGAAGCGGAAAC
>NC_134796.1:18560933-18563433 GCF_046742065.1 Oratosquilla oratoria
ACACACACACACACACACACACACACACACACACACACACACACACACACCTACACATACACACACACACACACACACACACACACACACACACACACACACACACACACACAACACACACACGCACACACACACACACTTACACACACACACACACACACACACACACACACACACACACACACACACACACATATATATATATATATATATATATATACATATATATATATATATATATATATATATACAGTATATATATATATATATATATATATGTATATATATATATTATATATATATCATATTCGACGTATGCGATACTTTTGACGACTGGCGTGTACACGCACGCACACATATGCTACGAGACGGTAATGTCAACCAAAAATACAGTCTATCGAGGGACTTTCATTTTTCTGTGGCCAAGATAACCGATCTTTCCTGACAACGCCTTTTTTGACAACAAAATATTTCGGCGTCTCAGGTCAAGAGCTTTACTTGGACAAAGACACCAGCTGCGTCTTGGGTCAGCCACCTGCAAAACGTATCGGCCGAAGCGACCCAACTTCCAAACATTCCTCCTATGGTAATAGCCTCCTTCTTTACTATAATTGGCAACCTTTGTAAACTGTACATATGTTAATATGTTTCTTGCAACCCTCTGAGCTTTCCTGAGGGCTTGTCGTATACGTAGTATTTAGAACAGAACAGATCTTGTCTTGGAGAATTAAAGCCAAGAACTCCGCCTGAATTTTCTTCAACACCAAATCCAAATGTAGGCAAATACATTCTACATTCTGGTGGGCAGCGGTGGAATACGTCACTACGGCACTACAACCCTACATTCTGATGGGACTAGGACTACGATTACGAAGACTATAAAAGTTACACCTACTCTCTGGCAAAGGGATTTGAAGCTACACTTTAACTTCTACAACCTGGGACACCGAAGCAGCAGTGAACACTAATTCCTTAGTAGCACCTTCCAGCATTCCACTTACGAGCCAAAAGCATTGACGCTCTTCGCTACATCGCCTACAACCAACGCCATTCCGAAGCAAACGATTCAACGGCAGCTTCGATCTTCGCTGAAGTATCCTACATACGAGGCAACCCATCGTAGCTGCACCGCCCACAACCACGAAACGAAGCCCTAACTCCACGCTGATCCCTCTTAGTTGTTTTTCCAAGACTACGACGCCCGCTCCACCACATCAAAATAGACGCATTCTCTGTCATTGAAAGGAAATAGCCACCAGAGCACGACGCCCGCTCCACCACGTCAACATAGACCTATTCTTCAGCCCCTACGGAAAATCTCCATCAGACAACACAAAGACGTTGGACTACTCTACTCCACCACTGCATGAGTCGGACCATCTCCCCTCCTCTAACATCGCATCACGCTCCGCCAGAAGATCGCCGCAGCATCTACGAGCCAACGTTCTACCACTCACCACTTCTAAGCTGCGCAAGAATTTCTCACCTTCATCTCATTTTTGTACATACAACATATATTGACAGCATATTTTCTCACCACCAACGATAACATACTATTTGATCCCCCTGTTTCCAGCAGTGCATCCTTCCATCTCTTCTCGCCCCACTGCAGCCCCGTCACTCCCGCCGTACTCCAAGATCACATTGGGTAAGTAGATATTTTTCCGTTCTTAGTGCCACCTAGGAGCAACACAGTCTCCACGCATATAATTTCTTAATACATGAACGTGTCCAAAACCCTCTCTGACTCGACAAACCGACCCTATACGCGAAGCCAAGCTACGCCTGTACCAACCTTGTCCCCCCTTCTACTTCCAACTCTTCAGACAATTCAACTTCTACTCACAATACCATGACAACGCAAAACCTCATCACACCCATTAAGGACGAGACAAGTTTACCACTCTTTAACGGTACGAACATTCCTGTACACACCTTCCTCAATGAAGTTAACTCAGAAATACTACGAAGGAATGTCACAGACAACAAAACAAAGATATCTATCTTAACATTTAAAGAAGACAAGAACAACACCTTAGCTGGTGACGTCATTTAGTCTGACTTGTTTAAGGAAACACATTACTTTGATACATTCGTAGAACATTTTAAAATGTCATTTACAGCTTTTGAGCCACTTGAAGCACTCCCCCCTCTATACTCTCTTGCAAAGACGTACAATCATTTCCCTTACACCACTAAAGAAAAGGCAGTAAAAATAGCTTCAGCATATAAGAGCGAACTCAGAGAAAGTCTCAAAAACTCAGACTGGGTCTCCAACAACACAATTTCATTGGATAACGTAGTCTCCCTCTTTGCATATTTTTGTCTCCTCTCACAACTGCGCCCAGACACACTCCAGAAAGCCAGCAACATTACATTCACACCAGGTATCACTTTAGGCGAATTCTAAAGGAAATTCTCTGACAAGGAACAAGTTATCACTCAGATACAAAATCAATCTGTGCCCATAACACCAAGACACACGATAGCACAGATCACA
>NC_134796.1:18578433-18580933 GCF_046742065.1 Oratosquilla oratoria
TATGTATATTAGTCACTCGAGTTCCATAACTTATTTTCATCTGTAGGAAGTAGGTAATGTTACTTTATGAGGGTGAATTAAACGGAGTACAAAAGTTTCATTCTTTTCTTCCCGAATATTACTCTTGGCTTGTCGATTTACACCATGGGACTCCCAACTGGAATCCTCAATTTACTCAATAAGTCACTTCGCACCGACGTCACGACTTCCCCAGTCCAATGATCTTTATTCTTACATCTAAGTATCTCCACTAAGGCCGTGACTTCACTACCATAAACCAATAAAAATTTCTCCTCCTCCACCCTTTTTCCAATCAGAAAGACTGTTACAAACGTCTTAAGCAATATTACTTACTCTAGCAATCACTATATCGATGCATAACTGGCTTAATTTACATGTTGTTGGATCAACATAATACAGCAATAAAATCGGGTCCCTAGCGGTTGCTTATAAACTTTAGACGAGGAGCGAGATTATGCAACTCCTTCGCGGCTATTATTTACCAAACATCCAACTCATAAAATAAAATTCTCGATTCCTACCCCTCTATCTACCTTACTTGTCTATCTTCATCTATCAGCCTCATACAGGGCTCGGCAGTTACCCTTGGTCGTCCCGACCAACCATTTTATACAAACCTCTTACAGGGCTTGCTGAAATATGTACTTGGAAAATATCATATACAAGAAGCTAACTAGTTAAAAATATTTCTGTATAAACTGGCAAAAATGTCAAAAGTATTATCCTTCAATGGATGGTGTCATCAAAACATATGCCACACATAACAAATAAGTAACCCTTCCAAAATCCATAAATGTCAGTAGCATCAAAAAGACACAAAACAAAATAATTATAACACATATCAATGTCAAAAGCAGATTTGCAAAAGTTACTAATATCAAAGATTTAATATGTCATAAACTAATTTACCAATAATAACATCAGAAAAACTGTCAAATAGTATTCAATGTCTTTCTCCTTCTGATTGCGAAATTTAATTAAGAACAGCAAAAATTTAAATAAGACATTATATTTCAATGGACAATTTTTTCATCTTTTCAAAGATGTTGCGTTGTGTATCAATGAATATGTTACAAAAATTATATACACAGCATTAAAGATGTTAGTAATAGCAGAGCCTCTCTACATAATTTCATATTTTTTCACACACACTTATTTAATTTTTTGTCTAGGACACCCACTGGTGAAGCTGCATAAAAATTTTCAATGCTTCACAAAAGAAACTGGTTCAATACTTATTGGTACTGTTCCTATATTTCGGCAAGTTCCCGACTCTTCATAACTGACCAAGGCTCCAGGTCTACATGTCTGACCAAGGCTCTAGGTAGCACAAATGTCTGACACACTAAGGTCTCAGTGGTTCAGGCCTCCCATCTCAATATACACCATACATCTTAACAATATGAATACTATTTGTAAAAATTATCAAGATTGATATTCAACTCATGTGTGATATTATCAACATAGTTTCTATACTCCTCATCATCAACTTATATCTAATTGATTAATTGCTACTTCCCTAGTTTCTAAGTGTAAGATCTTGTATTTATTTCCCCCTGCAAAATCAATTATGCTATATCGACCTGAGTACCTCTGTAAAATTTTATTATGGGTTGCATGTAATATGACCATAACTAAATCTTCTATTTTTAATTCTATTGTATGTGCTATTTTGTGTTGTTGCTTTTTCATCTCTTGTGTATATTCCTGCATGTGTTCCCTAACTCTTTGATCTATAGCTTGAAATGTATGTATCCTATTTGAGATATAATCATCTATATTATACACAGGTTTCTGCTCTGCAATCAATATTCCATTATTATCATTTCCTCATCTAGGGTTACTAGTTCATCTATACTACAGACAAAATTTATCAATCCTGTCGTTGGTTGGGTAATATTTCTAGATAGTGCATCTGTTGCAACAATCTTTCTACCCGGAATATTTTCAAACCTAACCTCATAACAATAAAGTATAGCAAACCACCTGGCTAGTCTGCCTCCAAGGTTCTTATGCTTAAATGAGTTCTTAGTAGCTGTATGATTAGTCCACACACTGATTAGATATCCCAGTATCATATCTCTAAACCAGTGGTTCCAAACCTGGGGTACCTGTACCCCCAAAGGGTACGAAACCTTAAGCCTGGGGATACGAGACATAATGGCCAGCAATGGTACTGTATATTTACAATGAAAAAGCAAATAAGGTTTGTATCACTCATTCTTTTCATATATTTGCATTGTATTTGTGTTGGATGGGGGTACGAGGAAGTTTTGTGAGATATCAAGGGGTACGGGCACTGAAAAAGGTTAAGAACCACTGCTCTAAACTTTCTAATGAATATATCACTGTTAATGTTTCTTTTTTCTATATAGAGTAGTTTCTCTGCATTATGACAAAGTCTAGATGTGTAAGCTATCGGTTTCAAGGTTTCTTTTCTCTCTTTCATCAGTATGCCTCCTAACTCTATGTCAGACGC
>NC_134796.1:18593433-18598433 GCF_046742065.1 Oratosquilla oratoria
TATGGTTAATTAAACCAAAGTTGTCCACAAAAGCGTTACAAGTATGTAACAATCTGGAAAATAACACTGATTACGAAACGGTCAAACAGACAATTCTTTCCGCTTATGAAATTTCCACCGAAGGTTATCGACAAGCATTTCGAAATTCAAACAAACTTAACCATCAGACATATATGGAATTCGCGTCAGACAAACTACGAGCGTTAAGAAAGTGGATTAAATCGGCATCAGCCGATAATCTTGAGAAAGTAGTGAACTTGATCGCGTTAGAGGAATTCGTGCGTAAAATTCCTCACTACTTGAAAATTCACATTGTTGACAAGGAGGAATTTGACCTTATGAAAGCAGCCAAATTGACTGATACCCTCTCATTGATTCACAAAAATGTTGGAAAGGACAGTAACCGCCAACAACCTCATGTAAAACCAACTAGTGGTAGTAAAGATGGGAAAATTGATAGCCCTAGTTTCCCTGTTTGTTTCTTCTGTAAGAAACCAGGACATGTAATTGCAAATTGCCCAGACCCAAAATGTAAAGTAGCTCAAAAGAATATAAAATCTGTAGCTTCCTTTAACCATTCTACTGCCAATTCTGTAGATCCTTTTCAGCCCTTCCGTTCAACGGGAACAGTATCACTTGGTTCAGACCACGTAGAACACAACTTCCGTATAGTACGGGGCACAGGAGCAGCACAGTCCCTGCTACTTCAGTCAGCACTGCCGGGAGTCCAACGTAATTATACAGGAGAACGTGTATACTTGCAGGACTTCCACAATCCCTTCTCAGTACCTCTGGCAAAGGTGCACCTGAACTGTGGACTCATCAAGGATACTGTCTCCGTAGGAGTAAGTGAAACGGCAACCCTACCTGTTCCTGAAGCAGATTTTATACTAGGTAACGATCTAGCAGGAGAACTAGTCCATCCTCCTTTAATTGTTTCTACTTCTCCCCTACCATATAACCCAACTTCTACCATAGAGCAAACCCAACCCGACCTATTTCCAACCTGTGCTATCACCCGATCCCAAGCGCCAGCTAACCAACCAACTCTTACCTCTCCAACCACCCCAACCACCCCGCTTACTCTACCCTCAGAGCTGAGCATCAAAGAGGCTCAACAGAACGACCCTTCATTAGCTCCCTTATTTAATAGAGCTATTCCCAAGGAGGATATCCTACATACTCCTTCCTTTTATTTGCACGAAGGAATACTTATGAGATTGTATATACCTCGTCACCTTTCTGATGATGATACCTGGGCAGAATGTCACCAAATTGTTCTACCTGTTAACTTGAGGACTCAGGTAATAGAGATTGCTCATGCTGGACACTCAGGACACTTAGGTATTAAGAAAACTTATTTACGACTCTTGTCAGAATTCTTTTGGCCTGGCATGAAAGCAGAGGTAAGTAGATTCGTTAAATGTTGCCACACTTGCCAAATAGTAGGCAAGTCAAACGAGTCTATTCCTCCGTATCCCCCTTCAACCCATTAAAGTACCTAGTGAACCCTTTCAGAAACTAGTGATTGACATAGTAGGCCCGTTGCCTAAAACCAAGAAGGGTAACCAGTACATTTTAACAGTTCTTTGTCCCACTACCAGGTACCCTGAAGCTTTTCCTTTAAAGAATATTTCTGCTAAGAGTGTAATTAAGTGTTTAACTCACATGTTTACTTCCTTTGGTATTCCTCAGGAAATACAGTCAGATAGAGGTTCTAATTTCACTGGCAAACTCTTTACCCAAGTCCTCAAGGAATTAAATGTTAAACAGTCTGTCTACAGCGTACCACCCCGTCAGTCAGGGAGTTCTAGAACGATGTCATCAAACGTTAAAGAATATGCTACGTAAATTCTGTTACGAGGAAGACCGTGACTGGGATGAGGGATTGCCTTTCCTCCTCTTTACGCTCCGTGAAACACCATCCGAAGCTCTGGGTGTTTCTCCCTTTGAATTGTTATATGGAAGGAAGGTAAGGGGACCCCTCAAGGTAATCAAGGACCATATCATATCTTCTTCTACCTCACCTTTACAGTCTGTTAACCAGTATATTGTTTCCTTTAAGGATAACCTAGCCAGAATTCATTCCTTTGCCTTGAAGAGCCTTGAACATGCACAAAGTAAAATGAAGGTTAATTTTGATCAGAAATCTCGTAAGAGAGAATTCAGGGAGGGAGATATGGTTCTTGCATACATTCCTATCTCTGGAAAGCCTCTTCAAGCTAAATACCATGGTCCTTATAAAATTCAGAAAAAGATGTCAGAATATAATTACGTACTAGAAACCCCTGACAGACGTAAAACTACTCAACTTGTTCATGTTCACTTGCTTAAGCCATACCTTGCCAAAATACCACTAGACAGTTCAGTCAAACCATTGCTTTCGCTAAATCATGGTCCCAGTAAAATACCTATGTCAACCGACCGTCCACGAGTCCACGAACCGACGTTGCCACATTTCGATCCTCCCACAGTCGGCAATAACAGCGACATCTTGAACAACCTACTTTCGTACCTTAACCACTTGAATCCTGATCAAGCTAAGGAAATTTCTGAAAATATTTCTAGTCACAGATCCTTGTTCCGAGATAATCCTGGCCGTTGTAACCTGACATCCCATGAGATTCAACTATATCCAGAAACTTCTCCTAGCCACCAGCACCCGTACCGACTGCACGGCTCCCGCTACCCGAAAGACGGACGCAAGTGATCAAGCCGTCGGGGCTGTTCTACTCCAAGAACATGATGGGATATTGCATCCTGTCGCGTACCACTCGGCTCAACTAGATAAACACCAAAGGCAGTATTCGACCACCGAGAAGGAGCTACTGTCTATCATCTCTGCCCTGCGGAAGTTCGAATGCTACGTAACACCCAGCTCGACCCCCTTACGGATATTCACGGACCACAATCCGTTAATATTCCTTGAACGGAACAAGAACAATAATAGGAAGCTATTACGTTGGTCCTTGTTCCTCCAACAATACCTCCTCGATATAAAATTTATCAAGGGTTCTGAATACCTCCTTGCTGATGCCCTTAGCCGTCCTGATTAGAACTCCCAACTCGTCTGTTCTCCTGAGTTGATGAGTTCTAGAGGGGTTGTGTGATGGCTCACCATCCTCTATGTATATAAAATGTCTGTATCTGTATGTCAATCTTTAATTGTAAGATAATTATGTATGTACTGTAAAATTGCTTGTATACGTTGTGATGGCCCACCATTCTCCATGTATCTAAAAATTTCTGTATCTGTGTTATCCTGTACTTGTTAGGTAATTACGTATGTAAGGTAAAAACTGCTTGTATACTTTATGGGATCTACTCTCTCTAGGCCGACGGACGTGAACTAGTTCTGTCCGGCTCATCCTTCGCCTTCCTCCCGTCCTCGCCAACTGTATATATAATGCATCTGCCGGCTCCTAGCGAGGGCACGTTTCGTTGGCTGAGCGACGCGTAACTTTATCTCTCCCATATTGCTTTTGCTCTAGTACCGTGGCGTCACCACATAATCTATATTCTCATGACTTGGTTTTCGGTGGAGGAATTAATTGTCAATTGATTAATTTTGTTGTTGTAAAGTTCTTATATTTGTTTTGTTGGCTTTTTGTTATACATTAAATTAGTTATTTATGTTAACTTCCGTTTGGATTTGCCTTACCCACATCAAGGCCACTAAATACGAACCCCTCCTAGACATATTCCCTTATATCCTTGCGGAAGGCATAACAACATACAAACAACAAGCTAGACACTGCGAAATACAAAGGCGGGACCCCACCAGCGTAGAGAGAGGGAGAGAGAGATAGATAGATAGAGATAGAGAGAGAGAGAGAGAGAGAGAGAGAGAGAGAGAGAGAGAGAGAGAGAGAGAGAGAGAGAGGAAAGAGGGAGAGACAGACAGACACACGCACAGACAGACACACAGATACACAGATAGACAGAGAGAAAGACAAAAAGACACACAGAGAGACATACAAACAGAAATACAGAGGGAGAGACATACAGACAGATAAACAGAGAGATCGACAGACCGAATGAGAGACAGACAGAAAGACAGATACACAGACAGACAGAGAAAAAGATAAAAAGACAAACGGAGAGACAGACAAACAGACATACAGATTGAGAGATATACAGACAGATAAACAGAGAGATCGACAGACCGAATGAGAGACAGACAGAAAGACAGACAGACAGACAGACAGATAGAGAGGAAGTGAGAGAGAGAGACAGAGAGACAGACAGCGTGACAGACGGTCAAACACGTATATATGTATGTATATATGTATGTATGTATATATGTATGTATGTATGTATGTATGTATGTATGTATGCATGCATGTATGTATGTATGTACGTATGTATGTATGTATGTGTGTATATGTATGTATGAATGTATATATGTATGTATGTATGTATGTATGTATGTATGTATATAACTATGTATGTATGCATGTATGTGTGTATGTATGTATGTATGTTTGTATGTATATATGAATTGTTGTATGTATGTATGTATGTATGTATGTATGTATGTATGTATGTATGTATGTATGTATGCATGTATATATGTACATATGTATGTATGTATGTATGTATGTATGTATGTATGTATGTATGTATGTATGTATACATGTACGTATGTATGTATGTATGTATGCAAATATATATCATATGTATATATATATATATATATATATATATATATATATATATATATATATACTGTATATTAAACCACAATTCTCTTTTAATTCCGTGCCATCGCACTCGAGATTCAAAAGCTCGGTGGAGGTAAATATTGGAAATTGAAACGTGGTCAACCCAAGGACTCGAACTCAGCTCGGACGTGACAAAGTGTCCTTGAATAACTCATTATACTATCAAGAGAGATATAAGTTGAGCACGACTTTCTTATATTTGTATGCTCGAGTTACATACACATACACAAACACACACATATATATACACCTCCGCCTTGATAGTGTAATCGTTAG
>NC_134796.1:18608433-18610933 GCF_046742065.1 Oratosquilla oratoria
GGCACTGTGATCGCCGATTACCTATTGTCTAAAACAAAGTGATAAATTCCCTACACTTCCCGTATATCTATAGTATCCCTACCGTATTGCCACCGTCATTACCAAAAGATGACCTGTTTAGAGAGAAAGCTCGAATAATAAATAGCTGAGACAAGACAATTCTCTCCCCATATTCATTGGACAGCTCTTGGAGAATTCAACTCTTGCCCACAGAAGTTGTGTAAATTTCAACTACATCTGCTTTCAGAAAGACCTGCTACATGCATGCATTGATATACTTATACATACATATGTGAATATACATATGCATGGATACACACAAAATATAAGCATATGCATACACACACACACACACACACACAAACACACACACACACACACACACACACACACACACACACACACACACACACACACACACACACACACACACACACACACACACACACACACACACACACACACACACACACACACACACACACACGCACACACACACACACACACACACACACACACACACACACACACACACACACACACACACACACACACATACACACACACACACACACACACACACACACACACACACACACACACACACACACACACACACACACACACACACATATAATATATATATATATATATAATATTGGTCCCTACAACTGCATTTACCACAGTTCCAATACATTGCTCTAAATCCATAGAGAACAAATGGTTTTACCATACGTATACATACATATATATATATATATATATATATATATATATATATATATATATATATATATATATATATATATATATATAGCACAACATCCATTTACTCTTCCTTCAGCCATGATATTGGTCCCTACAACTGCATTTACCACAGTTCCAATACATTGCTCTATATCCATAGAGAATAAATGGTTTTACCACACGTATATATACATATTTGCATATATATATATACTGTGTATATATATATATATATATATACATTGTATATATATATATATATAATTAAAAGTGATTCCTAGTTCTGTATTACAGATTTTCTTCAGAACATTTTCTCTTCGTCTTAGAAGTGTTTTTGTTTCTTTTGAAAGGTTATGGATTAGGTTTCCGTAATAACTAATTTGGAAAAGCTAAATTGCGATTTCGGGTTTCTTAACCCTTCTTCAGTAGCCATGTAGAGATGTATTTTCTATGGTGTCCAAGGTTAGAATGTGTTGGGGGCTGGTGTGGACGTTTATATACGTGTCACCTAGGCCGAGCGAGCTCACACTCAAACATGATTGGTCAATCCTGATTGAGGCTTAATCTTCGCATGTTAGGTAAATCTTGCAGGTCCTGCGCCTGTACGTTGAGATTTGGATTTGAGTCTTTGATATATAAAGCTTCCACTAAAGGCAGACGACGTGCACTTTTACATTCATATAAAATGTTGGTGGTTCTTGGGGCTCCTGCTGATAGATGGTAACTTATTCGGCGAGACAAACTCATGGTCGTCATGCAGATAGAGGTGGAGAGGAGGGCTTCATAGTTTCCTTGGCTACAAGTAAACCCATATACAACATGTGACTTTTGAAGTGTCTCTCTATCAAGGCGGGGTCTCTTCCTCAAAAACACGTGACTGGTCCTCTTATTCTTGTAGTGTATGATCAAATTGTTTTTTCAGGATTGACTTGCTTAACGCTATGCCTCACTATTTGTTTAATTATTCTCTCCTCTTCCTTATAACAAGTGGGTTCGAGGTAAACATTGATGCCTTGTTCCTTTTTTCGTTTACCGTTGTCGTTGTTGCTGTGCCAATTATCCATTATCTTTTTCGTAAGCTGTAGGTAGAAGGATATGGAGCCAGGATCTTCTCTTGGCCAAGCTCTAACTTGGTGTGGGTATCTGGGAAATTATAGGTCAGAAGAAACAAAAACAATTCTAAGGCGAAAAAAAAAATTCTGAAGAAAATCTGTATATTAGATGCATGTTATTGTGCGGCATAAGTTGCTCATTAGCATGCAGGTGAGACTTTAGGGAGTATATGGAAGGCCCCTACAAACCAGAGCCACACCTCATTTTGTCTTTGTTAAGGGAAATCTCTACTCATAGAGAAAGGATGTTACTTTGTACCACGACTTATGTATTTCACCGTTATGGTGTCAATCCCCCTCTTTAGACTATCTTGTACTATTTTTTGGTGTGCACATTTAAATTTTCGTGTCAAAAAGGCGGATGAAACGGGACAGAGTGATGCAACTAGGAACCCTGGCCTTTGTAACCCTATTGCTAGGAGAAGTTAAGACATAAGAGAGTCTGGGAGTTTTCTAACCAGAATCCTAAGGTTTGGGTCTTTTAATGTATGTTGGTGTGGTACAGATGAAAGTAAAAGTGAAGAAATAGGCAGCATATTTGTAAGAGGGAAAATAGATGTGTTGGCATTAAGTGAAAATGAGTTGAAAGGGAGGGGGGTTTTGAGTTTGAGAAAGTTTTGGGGAGGATGTCTGGAGTGAGG
>NC_134796.1:18620933-18628433 GCF_046742065.1 Oratosquilla oratoria
CACGTGTAAATTTGCAAGTATTGTGTAAGCCTTGTCTTGGACTTATAAGTATTATTTGTTGTATGTGTTTAGTTAGGAATGTATATTTATGTTAGATCTCCCAGTGTACTGTGAGTTCTATGTACGAAATTGTAAAAACGGTAAATCTTTATTTTTATTTTGTCATAAATATAGATTATTCAAGTATCGTGCAGACTTCCATATTAATCAACCTTCCTTATAACCTTGCTTACATCTCAGTCTTATAGGAGCTGTTAATCGCAACGTACCGTTAAACTTGTAATCTCTATACGTTCCACTTTGTTTGTAACGGGCTTGCTCCAGATCTTGAATTCGACTTACCCCTAGAATCGGAATTAGTTACATACAGTCCATCAAATTAGGCCAAACCTAGCAAGCCCATGACAATACACACACACACACACACACACACACACGCACGCACGCACACACACACACACACACACACGCACGCACGCACACACACACACACACACACACACACACACACACACACACACACACACATACGTACATTATTATTTGGTCTCTCATTTCTTTCTGCGTTCATTTAATTTCTTTCCTTTTAGGGGGTCGTTCTTGTTGTCCATCTTACCAAATTTGTGAGCTCTCAATTGTAAAAACAGACCTGAAATGTCTGATCATAACTTCTGCCATTTCAGTGTTGTCCATATATTCTTTATATCTCCTTCACACAGTTTTGCAATTTCGTGTTTATCCTTTATTTTGTCATTTACATATCCGCACAAGAGTTTAGGTTCATTCTTACATTTGTCTATAATAACTTTTTCATAATTTCTTTTTTCTTGTCTCTTTTCCATCTTTTCCAGGCATTTGTTTTTTTTGTCTTTAGCCTCACTGCACCTTTTGTTATATCAACACTTTATATAAATCTCTTTTTGCTTCTTCTTTGGTACATATTTGTCAGTTACTTCCTTGTACTTTTCTTTGTCTTCCATCTTTGTTTCCTCTTTGGAGAATTTATCCCGATTTGTTTTGGAAAAAAAAAAATCTTTGTTTTACAAAATCCGTTTTCTTGTACATTAATCTTCCTTCCCTATGTTTATTATTCCTTCCTACATTGTTTTGTTCCTTTAATTCAAATTCTATTAGTATATGGTCACTCTTACCAATTGGTGTTTTATACTTCATTTTGTTCACGATATCTGGTTAAGAAGTTAATATTAAGTCTAGTTTCGATGGTTCCTCGCTGTTTCTATATCTAATATTTCCCTTAACCTATTGTGTTAAGGTGTATTTGATGGTCACATCCAGTAGAATGTTGCTCCAAAGTTCTTCTCCCCCTTTTAATATAATTTCTTCCCAGATTATATCCTTTGCATTAAAATCACCCGTAATTATTATGTTATCACCCTCTTTCAATAACTCATTTACCACATTCATTGTGTCTCCCAGTAATTTAGAATGATCACTATAAGACCAAGCCTGTGTTTTTGGTGGTACATACACTGCTACAAATTTTCTGTTTTCATGTTTTTGTTTAAAATTTTAATCATAATGAATTCCACATTATCTTTGCCTTCATCTATCTTTGTCAGATTTAAACCCTTTTTGGTCAATATCATGACACCTCCTTCCTGTTTGTCTGTTCTATTTTTCGCTCAGTGGTTGTATAGACCTTGTCCCACTATAGTTGTTGATAGAGGTCCTTTTAGTTTTGTCGCCACGATTCCCATAATGTCAGCTTTCTCTACTTCTAGATAGTCGTTTAGTTCATTAATTTGAGAGATCATACTATCGATATTTTTGTATGCCACTTTTAGTTTCGGATTTTCTTCTATTTTTTTTTTAATTTTTAATTTTTCTGATGTACCATTTTTCAGTCTCAAGTCTAGTACTCAAAAAAGAAAGAAAAAAAAATCCGTCTCTGATCTTTTCTCATTTCTATAATTTGCTTCAATTCTGAGAGCCTTGTCTTTCTCTTTTTCCTCATCACTCATTTCCTTTTTCTCCATATATGTTTTAATATCTTGCTGTTCACTAATTTTACCGCTTTCGATAATACCTCATCAGCTATCATTTGAGTTCTTAGTTTTATTTTCAGAGGTCTATGTTGTTTATCTTTTGAATATTTGCCTATATTGTGAATTTCGTCAATTTCTTTATCAACATTTTGTCCTTCGTCCTGTATTTCTTTCAAAATTTTCTTAGCTATTTCCTTTTCCTCATTTTCTCTCTGGTATTTATACATATTATATTTTTCCTGGATATCATGGACCACAATGCATTTACCTTTGTCAACTGCATCTCTCACCCAGTTTCTTTTCCTTTAACTACTCTCATAACAGTTTCCCTTGTATTTTCTTCCATCTGCCTTTGTACTATTTCTCTAAATGATATATATATATATATATATATATATATATATATATATATATATATATATATATATATATATATATATCGGAAAAATTTCGAAACACTGGACTCAGAGTAACAGAATTTATCACAAGGGAGCGAAAGACAGGCAGGACAGAAGGAGCAGTGAGCGGAGGCCAGTGTAGTGATATTATGCCGGGACTGTGATGTTTGGCACACGTGTGCATTTTTAGTAGTCCCATTGTGATGTAACTTTATATAACTATCATAATTTGCCTATTCTTTTATCGCTCAGAATTGGTTTTGTTTTGTGTATTGTTTTGTTTCGCTGCTGCTGAGTTAATTGTCATTTTGTTGGGTTTGGCATCATTTGCTTTTTGTCCCCCCCCCCCCCCGTTTTCTTTTTCATTTTTTCATTTTTATTTTTATTTTTATTTCTATTTTCAGCGGACACTTTTTCACTTTGCAATTCCGTTTTGTCATTCAGTTTTGGTGGCGTTTGTTAGTTTTGACTTGTACTGATGAAAGGAGCGAAGCACAAGCAGGACAGAAAGAACGGCGGTTGGCGACCCGTGTGGTGCTTTTGCGTCCGGACCGTGATTTTTGATATTTTTTTTATTATGTCGGTTTGCCATTTATTTGCCTTTTGTTATTCTTGTGGACACTTTGTAATCGAATTTCTTTGTGTCTTTTAGTCTTGGTTTTTGTTTTTGTTTTGTTTTATGGTTTGATTTGTACTGATAAGTACATACAGGACAGTTAGAGCGGTGACAGATGACTCGTGTAGTGCTTTTGTGACTGGTCTGTGCCATTTGATATTTTCTTTTTGCCCCTTTTAATTTTATTTCTTATTTTCGGTGGAGCCATTTGTTGACACTCTGTACTTACTCTGTTATCAATTTCTGGGTGTCTTTTAGAATTGGTTTTGGTCCATTTATTATGACATGCGTTATGAGGTGTTTGTCAATTCTTTATATTTGGGGGGACGCTTTACACAAATTTGTAATTACCTTTTGTCATTCGGAATGGGTTTTGATTTTGTTCAACTTTGTACACTCCGGTGGGACCTGTCCCAGAGAACATCGGTACACTATTTAAATGAATCCTTTTGCTTACTATGTATAACCCTGAGGACGAACCCCGGACAGGGTTCGAAACGTCGGTAATAAATTCTGTTACTCTGAGTCCAGTGTTTCGAAATTTTTCCGATATCATGGCTCCTGGACTCCAGCTCTTTACGAACATATATATATATGTTCCCCAACGACTTTTGAAGATGTCAGATTGCCCGTTTGATGATTTCCAACGCATCATCTTGTTGAAGTATATATATATATTTTCCTGTTCTTGTTTCCATTGAGTTTTTAATTCAATGAGGTCTGTTTCTTTAATTGTGTGTGTGTGTGTGTGTGTGTGTGTGTGTGTGTGTGTGTGTGTGTGTGTGTGTGTGTATGCGTGTGTATGTACAGTGTGTGTGTGTGTGTGTGTGTGTGTGTGTGTGTGTGTGTGTGTGTGTGTGTGTGTGTGTGTGTGTGTGTGTGTGTGTGTGTGTGTGTGTGTATGCGTGTGTATGTACAGTATGTGTGTGTGTGTGTGTGTATGCGTGTGTATGTACAGTATGTGTGTGCTCGCACGTGTGGGTAGCGAACGTCATCTGAATGTAGACCACTCAACCCTCGTCTGCAAATCCCACTAGACGGTTTTACTTGACTAAGATACAAACCCTCAATTCACATGGGTTAAACGTGTTCACTGATGTCAGTGTAAAGTCTTCTCTTAAAAATGGGGTTACTAAGAATGTCTGACCGTACTAAATCTATATATAAGAACAGAGTCACTCGGGCATAAGGACCTGGATTTCACCCACTGCTCGGAGATCGTAATTCTAAAAGGAGTGTTCGGCGCTTCCAACGTTATTGCCTCCCACACACAGGATTTTTTTTTTGTCTTTCCTTTTTATGTGTACATGCGTGTGTGTGTGCACACGTTTGTGAACATGCGATAATATGTGTGTGTGTGTGTGTGTAAGAGAGAGAGAGAGAGAGAGTGTGTGTGAGTGTGTGTTTGCTTTCCCGGCTGTTAACAGTGCGCACACACTCACCCACACACATTTATATGCGAGTTTCGACCGATACGCACTGCCGGGTCCCTAGAAAGATTCACGTTCAATACAGTCTCTTTCATCTTTATGAGAATAAATTCTAGGGTACGAAATATATTTCATTGTTACAAAATGAACATGGTCATTCCGAAAAATGCCTACGGAATGTACAGTAAAATGCCTCATATATTGACCTTATTTGTGATTAGTATTGTTTTCCTTTAAGCATTCATTCTATGATTGATTTCATCAAATCATTGAATTTCCTTTTCTTCTTGATTCCAACAGTACTAATCTGCCTAAAAGTTAAGCGAAGAACGTCATTGAGACAGTTTCAGACTTTATTATATGAACATAAGAAAAATAGAAAAAATTATTCAGATTGATGGGATGAATATTTCAAGCACAAGTTTATATATCCTATGTATATCATAAACAGCTACTGTGGAGTGATAAGGATAGATATTTACTACTAGGGTCCCTAACTTGAAAATACATTTTCAGTCCTGAACACAAGGCGTTATGATATCCACAAGGATAGAATGCGATAATTAATTCCTTTATTACTACAATTCATTTAATTTTCTATCGTAGACTAACCGTAGAATAGATCAAATAACTATGCCTATTCGCACAGGAACAGGTGACAGCCTCGACCGTAGCCACGTGTCTCCTCACCACAACCACCACCATCTGTGTCAACGCCAGCTCCAAGACCAAGGTTCCTGGCGTGCAATCCCACAAACCCATTCATGCAGCTTCTGCTCCACACATAAACGTTTGATCATGAATGAAAACGACCCCACGAGAAGATTAGGTTAATCTCTTTGATATGACCTGCCCTGGCTTGACTTAACTTAGTATTGTTCTGATTATCTATTCTCTGCATTATACAGGGGAAATCGGGAGAAAAGATGAAACGGAGGATAGAAGGACAAGAATAATGTTAAATAGAGCGGGAAATAATATTAATGCAAAGATGAAAATGAAAAGAAAGGAGTCAGAAAAGGCTTGGCATAAATAGGAAGATGAAATTATGATGAAATACATACGAATGAAGTGAAATGGGGGGATGGGAGTTTGCATTTCTCAGAATGAACAGAAATTCCATCTACACATATAGAAGAAATTATCTACACCCAGAGCATTTCTGAGAGCAATGCAAATTATTACTTATAGTTGAACATAGAAAAAAAAATCACAGGGAACGAAAGGGATCTATCGGGCTGACCCCAGGCGAATCTAACCCCTTAGCTCCTCACAGGGGTTGCCACTGAGGGGAATAGAATCGCCTGGGGTCATCCAGACTAAAAGAAAAGTGCCACCCGGCACAGAAGGGCCTAACTCGTTCGTTCGAACGTTCTTACGATTCAGTGGCTCATTATCTGCAATGTTACTCCTATAACTATTTTGACTGACGTCAATTGATTATATTCAAATTGATGAAACACCTGTGATGGAAAGAAAGGGTAAGAGAGAATGAGAGTTAGACAGTACGAGATAAAATGAACGTAATACGCCGAATAAATTTAGAGCGGAAAAGAGAGTTTAGGGGAAAGTAAGAGTGAATGAGAGCAAGAGCGAGCAAGGCTAAGATTAAAAAAATTAAGGTGTGTGTGAGGAAGCGAGGTGGAAACAAAGGAAGAACGAGAAAGAGATAAAACGAGAGACATAGTTTATATCATAAAATCAAAAGATGAAAAAAAATAGAAAAAGAAACAAGAAAATTAAAAGAGGCGTTAGCTTGAGGATTATGAGGGGGAGGGAATCTTGGAAATGGTAGATTGTTATCGCAACGATTTTTTTTAAAGCTATTACACACTCACAACGTTGAGTGTCCTCTTTTTCATTATTTCGAATTCTGCCTTTTATTATTTTTTACTTCAAGAAACTTCCACCGTTGCAAAGATAAACCCTTTCTACCCCACACATTTTTATCTTTACATAGAGATACCTTTGGACAGCGTCAAAATTTTATCCATTAACAATAATTATCCACTGACACCTATCTCCTACCTTCTTCCTTCCCTAATCAACAAACATTGTAAGGCCACCTTCATCTCGTCTATCCCCTCAAGTTCACTCAATCCACTTATGCCTTCCACACTCTTTTTGCTCGTGTTTCCACATCCATTCTTTCCATGTGCCCAAACCATCCCAGTATTCTTTCATCTACCTCATCTACCAGGTCACTTTCCACCCTTCGCTCTCCTCATCTCCTTATTTTCTACTGTCCATTCTTGTAACACCCACCGTACTTCTCAAATACTTCATCTCAAACACACTTAACTTCCTTCTGTCTGTCTACCTTAAATTCAAAGTCTCTACCACATACAGTATCGTGGGCACAATCGTCCCTTCCTTCAATTTTCTCTTTGCATCCATCCATTATACTTAATTCTCTCTCTGTTTATATGACTTCTCCTAAGTTTATCCTACGAAAAGTCAAGTAGATAAACAAATAAACAAATTAGACAAACCAAAGAACAATAATGACCTAAACCTATTCTGCAACGTTGTGTATGAGAGAGGTTAGGCATCCACACAGCTCAAGAACTCTTCTTGTGTGAGACAACGAAGGCAAACAGAGGCACTGTTTACCTTTCATTCTTAGGGAACTTAAGGCATTTTTACCAGGTGGACTCATGGTGACAAGCGACCAAACCACAACGTATACTGATTATAGCTACTGTCAATGGGCAACTGTGCTCTCAGCATTCATATTTGAAATAACTCTCTGGCTACGGAAGAGTTGCTTTACTGGAATGGTACTTGCTAGAAAAAATTGAATTAAAATGGTTTATTTAATCTACTTTATTCTATTTTTTTCATTTTGTAAAATCGTTTTTTTTTTTTAACTGAACTTGCCTAACAACAGAAAATATTTGCTACTAAGGTTTTTCGTGAAAGAATTTACCGTTTGCAACAATAGGTTTAATTAAAAATCCTTTCGGTATATTGGACAAAAGAGTCAGTTTAGCGTCCCACAACAGGAGGATCAGAAGTGTCTTACAAGTGTTTCTCTTACAAACCTGTTT